>NC_056737.1:273195570-273280570 GCF_019279795.1 Protopterus annectens
CTGAATCATGTAGGTTTTGCAGATATTTTTACGAAGGGTGGCGACTGAAGTACTACTTAAGAAATTAAAGAACTTAAATAGCAAGTTAAATTAGACATAGAAAAAGTACAGGTTTAAATAGACATCTAAATGTTAAGAGCTAAAAAAAAAATAGTAAGTAAAAATGGGGTTTTATGTTGTGTTTTATACATCAATGATGTCTTTTTGTGTTTTTACATTTGTAATGTAATTTGAGAGTGTTCTTTTTCTATTACTCTGCTCTGAAGAAGTCTAAGCTGGACAAAAGCAGTTAAATATTTTTTCTGTTTTCCAAGTGATGTTTTTTATTTTATAGTTATTGTTTTACATCACCATATCATAGGTTCATAGGTTCATACTAGGCTATCTGCCCGAGGGCATTTACAAGCCTAGCCCATAGTTTTGTGGCTTACGCCACCCCTTTAGTATGGGGAACTATACCCATTATTTTGCTGTGCCTCTGTCGAGCAGTGACACTGAGGTAATCCCTGGGGTATATCTGCGATCTCCCATCCATTGGTCAAGATTTCTCTTGAACAAGGCCAGCGAGGTGCTCTGCCTCACATATACCGGGATTTTGTTCCACAGCATAGGGAGTCTTTGGGTGATGAATCTATCCCTCCAGCACGTCCTGTTAATAGCTGTGTCGAGGTTTAAGTCCCCCGCCCTTGTGGCTCTGACGGATCTAGATTTTTTGAGGTGAAGCATATTCATCAAATCTGGGTTTGACATGGCCTTGTATGTCAGGCAAAGGTCACCTCTGAGCAAGCGGTAAGCGACTGAATAGAGCTGGAGTTCTTTCAGTCGGGCAGCATAGGACAGATTTTTGAGACCCTTTATCCTTTTGGTGAGGAACTTTTGTGGCCTCTCCAGCTGCTGCAAGTGTTGGGTCAGATACATTCCGAATGGGGCATTGTACTCAATCATTGGTCTGATGAGTGATGAGTATAGGGAGACTATGACCTCCCTTGATCTAGATGTGAATCCCTTCATGATAAGGTGGGCAATGTAGAAGGTCTTCCTAATTACTTTAGCTACATGGGTGTCGAATGACAGGCTACTGTCAACCTGGGTCCCCAGGTCCCTGATAACTTCTTCTGTGCTCAGTGGATTGCCACCTATATGGTAGCTAGGGGTAACCTTGTTTTTCCCGAAGGGTATGACTATGCATTTTTTGGCATTTAACTTTAGGCCATGGCTCTGGCACCAGTTATCCGTTTCTGTGACACCCTTCTGAAGGATATCTGTGTCAGATGTGTTTTCGACTATGGCGCCCAGTTTGCAGTCATCTGCAAACTTTGTCAGCCATAACCCTCCTGTGTTTGCTTGTACTTCGGAAAAGTAGA
This sequence comes from Protopterus annectens, assembly GCF_019279795.1. Taxonomy (NCBI): domain Eukaryota; kingdom Metazoa; phylum Chordata; order Ceratodontiformes; family Protopteridae; genus Protopterus; species Protopterus annectens. The sequence goes on from NC_056737.1 coordinate 273,196,935, forward strand.
TGCCAAACAAGAGTGGGCCCATAACTGAGCCCTGTGGGACACCACTTGTGACAGGCTTTGAGTCTGACAATGGCGCCAGCAACTCTGACCCTGTGGGTTCTGTCACTCAGCCAGTTTGCAACCCATCTTGTGATGTATGGGTTAACATTTAAGCTGATGAGTTTTTCAATGATACCCGAGTGGGGTATTGTATCGATGGCCTTCGCCAGATCGAGGTAGGCTGTATGGACTGCCTTTCCCTCATCAATGGCTTTGGTGACTGTTTCGAAAAAGTCAACCAAGTTTAAAAGGCATGATCTGCCTTTGACAAAGCCAAACTGGGTTGGATCCAAAGTCTGCAAATTCCCTATGTCTTTATTTATGAGGTCCATTATGATCCTCTCCATGGCTTTGCAGGTAAGGCTTGTCAAGCTAATGGGCCGGTAATTTCCAGGGTCGGTGGAGGCACCGCCTTTGTGAAGTGGGACCACAGTTGCAGTGCGCCACTCCCTGGGTACGTATCCAGAGGTGAGACTATGATTAAACATGAGCCAGATATCCATTATTTGGATTTAGCAGGCCTAGACTGTGTCGCATGTTGAAGGCACTCCTTTTTTCATTGAGGGAGGAGGCCCCACACCTCTCCCTCCACTACATGCTGACCTGGGTGATGATATAATCTGGTACTCTTGGCTATTCCATTTCCCCCACCAAAACCATAATGGGGGAGCCTAAACCTTGTCCCTGCTTCCTCATGAGGGTTGCTGTGCTGTCCCTACTGATGTTCATCGTGTTTCACTGTTGCAGTCATGACTGTAGGGTTCTCCCCTGCTGGCAGGCAGCCCTCGGTCGGCCAGAATCCCAAAGTCTGGGTCCGGCATCGGCTGTTCAACCACGCTCCCTGACGTCAGAGCTCCAGGAGTACAAAGCTGACAGCCGACGCCATCTTCTCCAGTCTTTCTTGTCGTGCGGTGATAGCAGTTTGCAAGTGCCGGTCGGCTGACTCCTGACGAATTTTTCTGATATACTTCGGTCCGAAGACTTTCTTCTCCACTCAAAGCTAAGTACCCCGTTGAAACTTTTTCTTGCTCCACTCTGATGTCAGAAAAAGTTAATAATTGTATTTCATGTGGGAAGCAAATACCTCATAAGGATTTTCATTCTTACTGTATTCCTTGCTTAGGCCCTGACCACGACATAGCAAGTTGTCGGTTTTGTGCTAGATTCAATCAACGTACAATTAAGCGAAGGTGCGATTTTGCTTTTCATTACTTCGGTGGGCGCTTTAACTACAAAATGTCATCGGACACTGTCCTGGCTACCGGAGTTCACAAATGTCACAAGGATAAAGACAGGCCTCCGAGGTCCAAATCTGATGATAGCGCACAAGCGGAGCCAGCTTCAGGTTCGGCCATAGTCAGTGAGGCGCTTTTGCAGCCCCTGTCGTCGGCCATTTCAGAACCGACGGCCGAAACGGACTCTCATGAGGAGCCAACCAGGCCTTTAATTATTTCTGCTGCAGGACCTTCAGACAATGCTCCTTTGGATGGGTCCGGAGCCGCTGTGCAGGTACCGGCTTCCGAAGGGGTTTTCAGGCCTACTCAGCTACTAACAAAGGCAAAGACTCCTTCTAAATCAAAGACTTCAACACAGGCCTCTTCTGAACCGGCTCCCAAGTCACAGAAACAGTTACTCAAGATGGCGGAGGATTTACTTACTATGATTAGGGGTTCTCATCCCCCTCCAGATAAAAAGCCAAGGCAGGATGTTTCTTATGATTCCTCTGATCAGGCTTCTGTTTCCTCAGTTTCTTCTTCTGATCAGGAATATTCTTTCCCTCCTTATGAGGATTCTGATGCTGAAGAATCCATTCCTTCAGCTTCTTCCCCTGAGGATTTCTCTTTTGGGGAAACTTTGCATGAAATGAGGGAACATTTCCACTGGGACGGACAGGAGTATTCGGAATCCAAGAAAAGACTGAAGGAATTTCTTCTTCCCCAACATAGACCCCTGGCTATTCCTCCTGTTTTGGATATTGTGGATGATGCTTTTTCAGAGGATAATTTAACCCCTGACTCTTTTCCTCCTGCTCCTGTTAAGCCTGATAGATATTACAGGGTTCCTGATTCCCATCAGTTTTTATACAAGAACCCTTCTGCTGACCCTGAAACCATTTCTCAGGGTCCTAAGGGGGTTAAGGCCGCTTCTGCCAAAAATCCCATTCCTACTGAAAAGGATTCTCGATCCTTAGAAAGATGGGGCAAAAAGGTGTACACTTCTGCTACTTTGTCCATTAGGGCTTTAAACTGTCAGTTTCATATTTTTAAATACCAGCAATTTCTCTTGTCTGTCTTAAAACAAAAGCTTACTTCCATTTCTGCCTGTGCAGATGATAAGGAATTACATGACTTATTGCATGCCTCTGAACAGGTTGGGAAGCATGGTTTACACTGTGGATTTGATGCCTTGGAGGCTTCTTGTAGGGCTGCGGCCTCTGGCACAGTCATTAGAAGGCATGCATGGCTAAAGGAACAAAATTTACCTGAACAAGTAAGGGCTAAGTTATTGGATGCTCCTGTTCAGCATAATGTTTTGTTTGGATCAAAAGCTGAAGAGGTGATTAAAAAGATGGAGGATAAGGTGAAATCCATGCAAACAGTTAAAGATTTCTTACAAGTACAGCCACCTAGATTTAGCAGGAATTAGCCTTCAAAAAATTGGTCCTTTCCCACTTCAGACAGGCCTCAGAGGGGTAGATATAGACGTTCCAGAGGGAGGCCTCAAACACAAGCTGCTTATAGACCAAGACAGTGGACTGCTTCCACCCCTAGGGGAGGAGAGGACAGGTCACAATCTCAAAGGAAACCAACTCAATGACTCCCTCTGGACTACTGGAACTTCTTGCCTGGAAGCCCCTCTCGGAGGAAAACTCTCTCTTTTTTATCAAAAGTGGACTCAACTAACCCAAGACAAATGGGTTTTGGTTGTGGTTTTAAGAGGTTACAAATTCCATTTTCATACCTTGCCAAGGCCAAGCGGATGGCCAGACCTTCCAAAACATCAATGGACGGAGGCCTTAAACCAGGTGGAAGCTCTTTTGGCTATGAATGCCATAGAACTGGTTCCTCTTTCAGAGATGGGAAAAGGTTTTTACTCAAGGCTCTTTCTAGTCCCAAGGAAGCAAAACTCATGGAGACCCATTCTGGATCTGTCGGTCTTGAACACCTTTCTAGAGATTCCAAAATTCAAGATGCTTACTCTACAGCAGCTACTTCCAATGCTGTCCAAAGATGCATGGATGGTAACTTTGGATTTAAAGGAGGCATATTTACACATTCCCATCAGGCAGGATCGCAGAAAATACCTCAGGTTCAAGGCCGAATCGAGGCACTTTCAATTCTCTGCGCTGCCCTTTGGATTGTCTATTGCGCCCAGGGTCTTCACCAAATGCCTGGCTCCAGTAGTAGCTTACTGCAGACTCAAGGGAATTCGAATTTACCCTTATCTGGACGATTGTCTAATTCAGGCAGACAGCAAGGATGTCTTACTCCAGCATCTAGAATTTGTACAGAACCTCCTCAAGTTCCTGGGATTCTCTGTAAACATAAAAAAGTCAAATTTGACACCATCACAACAGATAACTTTTCTGGGTGCACTTCTAAACACTACAACCCAGATGGCATTTCTGACATCCGAAAAACAATTACAGCTGGCTTCGACTTTCAAAACCTTGGCAACTCTAACTCAACTATCTGCAAGGAAATTCCTGCAGGCTTTGGGTTACATGGCCTCCTGCATCCTTCTCGTACCATATGCAAGACTACACATGAGGAAAATACAGCGGTACCTAAAAAGTGTTTGGTCTCAGCATTGCCACAGTTTGGACATACTGATCTCCATCCTTCCTTGCCTTCAAAAGGAATTTCTTTGGTGGTCCTGGGCTTGTGCACTAAACGAAGGGGAACCCTTTCGTCTGCCCCCTGCCACTCTGGTTCTAACCACGGACGCCTCGGATTATGCTTGGGGAGCCCATTTTCAGGGCAATTGTCTGCAGGACCTTTGGACAAAGGATCAGAACCACCTGCATATCAACTTAAAGGAAATGTTAGCCGTTCAGAAAGCTTTATTGGCCTTCAGGAATATTTTACAACCAGGACAACTACTAATACGGACAGACAACACCACAGTTATGTGGTACATAAACAAGCAAGGGGAATCTCATTCCTACCCCCTATGCAGACTAGCCATAGATCTATGGAACACAGCTCTAGCTTACAATCTGGATCTTCAAGCTCAGTTTCTACCAGGGAAACAAAACCTCCTGGCAGACAGTCTGAGCAGAAACCTTTCAGATCCACACGAGTGGGTGCTGGACACCAAAATATTCAGGATGATAACAGCAGTCTGGGGATGTCCTCACATAGACCTCTCTGCATCCCATCTTGATCATCAACTACAGAATTTTTGCACCAGGACTTTCCACAGAGAAGCTTGGAAAGTGGATGCCCTGTCATTCAGTTGGAGGAACCTCTCGGGATATGCCTTTCCGCCACTTCCTCTTCTTCCACATGTTTTATTGAAGATAAAACAGGACAAGCCTAAGTTGATAATCTTGCTGGCTCCAAATTGGCCTCGGCAGTTTTGGTATCCAACTCTAAGAAACCTATGTCTGGAGCCCCTTTGGGTTTTACCTCCGTCTCCGAACCTTCTGTCCCAGCATTAGGGTCAGGTTCTACACTCTCATGTCAGAACTCTCAGCCTTGCAGCCTGGTTAATCCAAGGCCTTTGATTTCTTCTTTACTGCCCAAGTAGGTTATGGATGTCATTTTAGAAGCCAGACGTCCTAGCACTAGAAAATCTTATGCAGGAAAATGGAAAAGATTTTGTTCCTGGGTGCAGGCTCAGGATTCTGATCCTCTTCTTCCTAACATTACTTTAATTTTACTTTACTTGACATATCTCTTACATAAGGGTCTCTCTTTTTCTTCCATTAAGATACATGCCTCTGCTATTTCTGCTCATTATAATACGGACCCTCCCATCTTTTCCCACCAGCTCATGAGACAGTTTCTCAGAGGAGCTAAGAACTTAAGACCTCCTAGATCTCCTCCCATTCCTACTTGGGATCTCAACTATGTTTTGGAAAAACTAACCTTGCCTCCTTTTGAGCCTGCTGCCTCTTCTGACATTACGTTTTTATCTTGGAAGACAGCTTTCCTGTTGGCTGTAACCTCTGCCAGGAGAGTTTCAGAGTTACAAGCTCTTATGGCTGTGGAACCTTATATTATTTTTCATCAAGACAGAGTATCTCTGAGGACAAATCCTACCTTCATGCCTAAGGTGGTTTCCAAAGTGGCTTTAAATCAAACTATCCACTTGCCAACCTTTTTCCCCACTCCTCAAAATAAAGGGGAAAGGATCTTGGATGTACACAGACAACTACGTTTTTACCTGAACAGAACCAAGGACATCAGAAAATCAGAACAATTGTTTGTTTCTTATGCTTCAAGTTCCCAAGGTAAAGCCATTTCAAAACCGACCATTTCTAAATGGATTGCTCATGGAATCAGATTTTGTTATTCTCACCATGGAAAGCAAATCCCAGGGAGTATACGGACTCATTCTACCAGAGCTGCTGCCACTTCTGCGGCCTTCCTCAAGGGAGTTCCTACCAAGGACATTTTGGAAACTGCAACTTGGAGTTCAGTGCATACATTTTCTAAGCACTACAGTCTACTAAGTCTAGGGCAGGCTTTGCCTCTGCAGTCTTGCAGGGCCTTTTAGCCGCCCCTTCCTCTTTATGACCACCTCCCTTTCTTTCAGCTTTGGGATTCTACCCTACAGTCATGACTGCAACAGTGAAACACGATGAACATAGTACAGTTGTGTACACCTACCATAAATGTAGATGTTCGAGTGTCTTCACTGTTGCAGTCTGGGTTTCCCTCCCTCCTGTCCCCTCTTATTTTTACTTTTGTGTATTTCCTTTTTCACCATTCTTCTGAGGTGTATTTGCAAAGGTTATGGGACCTATTTCATTTTGGGACTCCTGACATCTGGGGCAAGAAAAACTGGAGAAGATGGCGTCGTCTGTCAGCTTTGTACTCCTGGCGCTCTGACGTCAGGGAGCGTGGTTGAACAGCCGACGCCGGACCCAGACTTTGGGATTCTGGCCGACCGAGGGCTGCCTGCCGGCAGGGGAGAACCCTACAGTCATGACTGCAACAGTGAAGACACTCGAACATCTACATTTATGGTAGGTGTACACAACTGTACTTTTCTGGATCTATGGTTGGGTTGGCTCGCCACATCCTAATGAAGTTGTGTTTTGTGATTGACACTCATAAGTGCAATCAAAAAAGCATCACGAACACTTAACCAAGAAAAACAGTTGTAGAATGAAATAAAGTTTAAAGAATTTTTATACCTGTGCTGCAGAAGTGAAAAGCCCATTGCACCCCCACACTCCCTTCTCCACACTGCGTCTGTAAACAAGTTCCAAGTCTACTGTATCTGTAGGAGCAGGTACATTTCCAGGATACCATAGTCAAATCAAGTTTTTTTTTTTTGTTTTGCATATTAGTGATGACACATGAGAACTCTTACCTCTGGTGTGCCAAGTACAAGTCTGTCATCATCCCCTTGTTAGTGAGGACTTCTTTCAGGCCTCTGTATCCCAAGATACTGTGCAGTGTTGGCCAGTCTTATTGAAGCCAGGTAAAAAGATCATTCCCCCTTGCATGTCCCGGTGTTATGGTATTGGTGCTGGCCGTCCTTGCCCAGGTTCTGTGAATTAGGAGCTCTCCTAATGGAAATGCCTAGCCTCCCCTGTTTCAGTCTGTTGGGTCGATCTCCTAATGTTGCTAGGTCCCTTTGAGCCCTTTGCTAGGGACTGTATTCTATGCAAGGAGCTTTTAGCTCTAGCACACTGATTGTCCCTTCCCTTGTAAAACCAGACATCCTTTCCAGAGTTTTGTTAACTTTAGGCATGGAAGGGGGGAGGGGGTCTCTGGCTACTTTGTAGCTTTCTCTTCTGTAACATGTTTCGGCATCCTGCTTGTAGGATAATGCAGTCCTGGAGGGTGCTTGCCTCCTTCGCTGTTGAACCTCTTACTTCAAGAGTTAAATGTGTATCCAGGCTCAGTGGACGTTCAGCTGTGCTTGGGTCAAGTCCTTCTTTCTGCTTCAGCTTGGCTACTTAAGGTCAACATCTAAGGTGGAAGACTGAGTTCATTGAAGTTCCCATTGAAACCCTGGGTCCATGGGCTGAGTCGTAGTTCTCCCCATTTATGGCTGCAAAGTTATTTCTGATGTTGCCTCTTCTTGGTGGGCCTTATAGATGATCCATTGGCTCCCTTGGGGATGATTGCATACTTTCCTGAGCCCAACTGAGGAGCCCAGCTTTCCCACATGAAAGCCCCTGGAAAAATTCCAGTGGAACAAGAACATGGCTAGTCTCCCCATTTGGTCCTTTGTGGGAAGGGCAAAGAGACCGTATTTGGGGCTGGTTTAGGTTTGGACCTTGGTATGGATTCTCAGAGGCAGGTCTGTTGCTTTTCATGGTGAGGGAAATCATGATTCCCCTTTCCCATTTTTGTGTTAGTAAGACTGAATGCTAGTGTGCTGTGCTACTTCTGGGGATAGAGGTGCCTAGTTTAGAATATAGCTTATGCCCTTTTGCCTGCTTGATAGCTAAAGGCTAATGTCTGCTGTAGCTGAGGAACCCTTCCCCTTTATTATCAGTAAGGTTATCCCCTTTTGGAGTGAATATTTGCTCTCTTTGGGTGCCTGATTAAAGTAGATTTATCCTTTCAACTTCTGGTTGTTTTCTTTGGGAGTTATTGGGAGCTGCTGAGATGACTTCTTTAGAATAACTGGGAGTGGTTTTCAATGTGGATCGACTCCTGCCTTTTATCACCACAACTGAGGATGTTAAGTTGTCTATCTCGCCTTCATTCTTGCTGGATGGGTTCGGAGCCGACCTCGGCTCCGACTCGGCCACTCTAAAAGCTCGAGAGTTGGTTCCACCGGCTCGAGGCTCCCCTTATATCCCACAATGCTAGGCGTGAGTTACCTCAGATCTCGTTTGCCGCTACAGCGATCGAGGTGTTTGGTTTCTACAGGCTTCTTGGTGAGTAATTGTAGAGTAAAATTTAGTCTACTTAAACCCCTTTAGTTTAATTTTTAACAGTTGTTTCCCTTAGTTTAGTGGATTTTGTCCCCTTTTCTCTCTTATTATCCCCCTTTTTCCACAAGAACTTATAGTTCTTCCCTTGGGCCTTTGGGCCTTTTTCCATCCCCTAGTGGTGTCTGTGTGTTTTTCTCAGAATTTAAAACTTTGATAGTTTGTTTTAATTTTTGAGTTTAAACTTGGATAGGGTGTAATCAGTGTGTTTGACTGTGTGTGTGTGATTACACTTCCTTCTAAAATGTCTAAAGACTCAAAGGTCTCAGGCTTCAAGAAGTGTGACTCGTGCTGTCAGAAAATGTCTCTGACAGACGGTCACACTTCTTGTGTTTACTGCCTGGGACCTTTACACCTGCAGGACTCCTGTGCTGTATGCCACGGCTTCAGCCCCAGGGTCCTGCAGGAAAGAAAAAACAAACTTATTTTGAGAGGTTTACTCAAGCCTGAGGGTTCCCTTACTGTTCCTTCGGAAAAGCCCTCCAAGGCTTCTAGGTCCTCGGCTCCAGCTTCTGAGCCGAGACCTAAGGCTACGAAACCTCCGTCTACATCGGCTCCGGCTGGAGCCGATGAGTCTCAGACTGCAGTTTCTGTGGTTTCCTCGGCTCCGGCTGGAGCCGAGGTATTGGAAGTTCCTGTGTCGGTTCCGACCAAACCTTCGGAACCGACATCTAGAAAGAGGTCCAGGTCACCGTCCCTTGGCTCCGTTCATTCGGCTCCAGCATCTCCTCTGCTGTCTGAACGGAGCCATAGATCTCACTCCTCTAGGTCATCTAGGTCATCGAGGCTTTCGGACCATGACCTTCAGAGGGTAGTGAGTCGACTTCTCAAGTCCGAGGCACTGGCCCAAATGCTTCAGAGCCCGACTCATCAGTCGATGCCTGACCCTGTCCCTCTTTATGTTCCTCCTCCGACTCCGTTGAGCTCGGAGCCGGGGCGTTTCGGAACCGAGACTGTGGTAGCGTCGGAGCCGATACAAATGTCTTCGGCTCCATCGTCGGCTCCGATTTCTTCCTTAGAAGAATCTCGGCGCCGGACTTCCCTCGTCGGCTCCGAGGGGGTGAGTGGCATCGGACCCTTGTCCGACCCCGCTCTCCCTCTCGGGGCTTCGGCGCTGGTGAGTTCGGCTCTGACATCGGCCTCGGAGCCATCACTGTCGGTGCCGAGGGAGGTTTTAGCTTCGGAGCGGGGACCTCTGGCTCTGCCTGACAGGGGTGCGTTCGAGGTCATGCAGAGTGTGTTGGAACCTGGTTCAACTCCACAGTCGGCTCCGTCCGCCCCTCCCTCTTCGGTGCCTCAGGTCAAGTCGGCTCACTCCCTCATCCCAGACCGCAGAGAGCCAGCTCCTCAGGAATCTCCTGTGGGGATCTCATCCTCTTCCGAGGCCTCTCCTGAATTGGCAGAAGAGCCCCCTCGGAAGAGAAAGTGTAAGAAGAAACACATAGACTCACCTGAGTCTGTCACCTCTGACACGGATTTAGAGGATTCCGAGGGTTCCCCCCGTTCCCCTTCTGAAGATGTCTCATTTGCAGACATTCTAGAAATCCTTAAGCAGAGGGGAAATTGGCCAGCCCTCAACCCTTCGGAGGATGAATCTGTGTACCTTGAGGCGTTTGGCTCTCGCCCTTCCACCTCCTGGGTGTCTCCCCCCTTTGACCCCCTCATGCAGGTGGTAGCAAAAAAGGCATGGACGGCTCCTGACTCAGTGGACCCCACCCCCAGGAGACCCTCAAAATTTATCACGGCACCAGCGGATAAACAATTTTTGACCAAGGGAGTTTCTGTGGATGCTATGGTGGTTGCTGCTGCCACCAAGAAGGAACTAGCTGATCCTTCAGTGCCTGTCCATCCACCTAACAAGGAATCTAGGTCCATGGACAGGTACAGGAAACGGATGTTCTCATCAGTGACCTTTGCAATGCGTTCGCTGAACTACCTATGCCATTTTACTCGTCTTCAAAGAGACTTGATCAAAGAAGCGAGTGACATGTTGAAGGATCCTACAGCTGCGGGTTTTCAAGACAAGATGAACACTCAGCTGGCTACCCTGAACTCCATAGCTAACTCCTCCATGCGCCTCCTTTCGTATGTGGCTGATGGAGCGAGCAGGGCCGCAGGGACAGGCGTAGCCTTGCGCAGGCATGCCTGGATGCGGCTATGCAACTTTGCGGACCCCTTTAAAATGTCTTTCACTAATTCCCCGTTCGATGGATCATCTCTTTTTGGTCCTCAAGTGAAAGAAACCTTGACTAGGTGCGAGACGGATGGCAAGACTCTTTCTGCCGTCGGAGTCCGTTTTTCTACTCCTTCTAGGCCTTACCCCAAAGGCCAGAAAAGTGGGAAAATGTGGTTCCGCAAGCAATCTCAAGGGACTTCACCTGACGCACAGAGTCGGTTCCCCGACAGAGGGGGGAACAACAATGGTAGACGTCGCCCTAGAGGCAGAGGGGGTCCGCAGAACCAGGGCACTCGAGAAGCCTTCTCTGATAAGCCCTTTCAGCATCCCTGAGGTGTTGCCCGACTGCCCACCTTCGGAGGCAGTCGGGGGAAGATTGTCACTGTACCCAGAAGCCTGGCTATCCCTAACTCGAGACAAATGGGTACAGTCCATCATTTCCGAAGGCTATGCCATTCCCTTCGTTCGCATTCCAAACCAATCAAAAAAATCCCTTCCAGATGTTCCACCCGCTCAAAGGGATCTTGCAGCTTTGGAAATTTCAAAGCTGCTTGCAAAAGAGCAATTCAGCCAGTTCCAGCAGACCAGCAAGGATCCGAATCTACTCCAGGTTCTTTTAGTTCCAAAGAAAACAGGGACTGGAGACCAATTTTGGATCTCAGTATCTTGAACAAGTCAGTCAAGAAAACAAGATTTCGGATGGTCACGCTGCAATCCATCCTTCCCTTTTGGGAAAGGTAACTGGATGTGCTCTATAGACCTTCAGGATGCGTACTATCACATAAAAATGAACAGACGCTCCAGAAGATTCCTCCGCTTCAGGCTAGGAACCAGTCATTTTCAATTCAGGGCCCTGTCCTTTGGTCTCACCACTGCCCCCCGGGTGTTTACCAAATGCATGGCAGTGGTAGCTTCTCACCTGAGACGTCAAGGATTCCAGGTGTTTCCATATTTGGACGACTGGCTCCTCACAGCTCCCACCAAGCATCTTCTTCTAATGGCCAGGGACTACACCTTTCGCATTTGTCAAAATTTAGGCATTTCAATAAATTGCGAAAAGTCTGTTTTGTCGCCTTGTCGTACTATTACCTTCATAGGCGCAAATCTAGACACAGTCAACATGTCTGCGAGACTAACAGATCAGAGAGTAACAGACATACACAAACTGGTCTCGCTCCTCTTCAGCAGCAACAGAATCAAAGCCAGGTTAGTTCTGAAAGTGTTGGGGATTATGGCGGCTGCCATACCTCTGCTTCCATTAGCCAGGTTCCACATGAGAATCCTTCAATGGATGCTCTTCACGCAATGGTCATACCAGCAACTTCCGATGTCCCACACCATTATGATTACGCTGACATGCAGGAATCATCTTCTGTGGTGGATGTCTTCCCCCCAGCTCTTATTGGGAAGACCCTTTGTCCCTTCCCCTCCGGTTGCTACTTTGACAACGGACGCCTCCCTGATCGGGTGGGGGGGGCATTATCAGGGCAGAACTGTCCAGGGCACATGGTAACCAGACGAATGCCACTTGCACATAAATGTTCTAGAGATGAGAGCAGTGCTTTTAGCGTTGCAAGCCCTTCAAGACTCTCTTCCCTTGGGAACGATAGCAATCCAGACGGACAATATGTCTGTAGTGTGGTATATCAACAAACAAGGCGGAACCAGGTCCTACCCCCTGTGTCGAGAAGCACTCAGACTGTGGCAATGGGCGATTTCTTCTCAGCGGTTTCTGATAGCAACGCACATCCCCGGGAAGTCCAATCAAATTATGGACAAGTTGAGCAGAGCTATCCTCATGCCTCACGAGTGGTCTCTGAAAGACTCTGTTGTGAGAGAAATTTTTCTCAAGTGGGGTCAGCCTTGCTGCGAACTTTTTGCTACTCCCCAAAACAGCAAGTGCAGAGATTATTTCACCCTATTCCCTTTACCAGGCCAGCCCAGCAGAGACACTCTAGTCCAAGTTTGGCCCCGGGACTTCTGTATGCATTTCCTCCTTCCCACTAATCTCTCAAGTGATACAGAAAGCTATCGCTCAGAAGGCCTCGTTGATCCTCATTGCTCCTTACTGGCCTCGACAGGTTTGGTTCCCCTTTCTACATCATTTTCTATTGGAGCGACCTTGGCATCTGGACCTAGTTCCAGATCTTTTGATCCATCAGTCGGGTCAGTGTCATCGCCCTCCCTCTCTGAACCTCACTGCTTGGTTCCTCCAATTCCAACCTTAGCCAGGCTTCCTCAAATATCTCATTCTGTCCGAGATATTTTGATAGCTTCCCATAAATCTTCCACTCGGAAGGTTTATTTGAGTAAGTGGAAACGTTTTGCCTATTGGGCTCAAGGAAAGGACATAGATCCTTTCACTGCTTCCATCCAAATGGTCCTTGATTTTCTAGCTGAACTCTTCCATGCAGGTTCATCTCCTTCTACTCTTAAAGTTCAATTGGCAGCTATTTCTAACTTTCATGTGGGCATTTCAGAGTCTGCTTTCATGTCCCACAAGCTTTGTAAAGCCTTTTTGAAGGGAGTTTTTCTACTCAGACCTCCTATAAGAAATCCTCCTCCCCCTTGGGACCTAAATTTAGTTCTTAGTTCTTTGATTCTTTCCCCTTTCGAACCTGCAGCCTCCTGTTCTTTAAAATTGTTATCATGGAAGACACTCTTTCTAGTTGCTATTACTTCAGCTAGAAGAGTTTCAGAACTTCATGCACTCAGCTGTCGACCTCCTTATCTGTTGTTCCATAAGGACAGGGTATCTTTACGAACCAACCCGTCCTTTTTACCTAAGATAGCCTCGGCGTCTAACCTAAATCAAAGCATTGACCTCCCTGTGTTTTTTCCAGAATATTCTAACAGGTCTGAACAAAAATTGCATTGGCTAGATGTTCATCGTCAGTTAAGGTACTATTTGGATAGAACCAAACAATTCAGAAAATCTGACCAGCTGTTTGTCTCTTATGCAGAAGGCAGAAAGGGACTTTCAGTTTCAAAGGTATCATTATCTAGATGGCTAACATCCCTGATTTCCCTTGTTTATGAAATTAGACACCAAAAGCTGCCTAACAAACCTAAAGCCCATTCTACCAGAGCTTTGGCTACTTCTATAGCCTTCCAAGACAGACTGCCTATTGACACCATTTGTGCAGCGGCTACTTGGGCTACTCCTCACACTTTCATTTCTCATTATAAGTTGGATTTAGCTTCTAGGCATAGAGCTAACTTTGGTTCCACTGTTCTCAAGAGTCTGTTCCGTTAGGCCACCCAGGACAAGGTGCTAGGACGCTGTCCCATCCAGCAAGAATGAAGGCGAGATAGACAACTTAACATATAGAAGTTATGTTCTTACCATAACGCTCCATGTTAGTTGTCGCTTCTCGCTTCTTCTTAAGGCCCCACCCTCCTTCCCCTGGCCTGGACAGACCTAGAGGAGTTTGATTGTGACCTCTCTTTCTACCACCTCTTTACTTTGGGTATATGCTCTACCGTGCATATTTCCTAGATCAGGATGTAGGTCACCCTTCTCTTCACCCGTGTTTATAGAGGTGGATTTTTGTTTCTAGTTATTCTGCTACTATTATAAGCTGGGTCTAGCTTACAAACGAGATCTGAGGTAACTCACGCCTAGCATTGTGGGATATAAGGGGAGCCTCGAGCCGGTGGAACCAACTCTCAAGCTTTTAGAGTGGCCGAGTCAGAGCCGAGGTCTGCTCCGAACCCATCCAGCAAGAAGAAGGCGAGAAGAAGACAACTAACATGGAACGTTATGGTAAGAACATAACTTCTATTTTTTCAGCCAGCAAGCCATCCGAGTGCTTCTGGATGCATGTTACTAGGTGTTTCTGGGCATGTCCTGCTTTTGAACTTTATAGAGGTCAGGAAGAACTGTGGTGCTCAGCTCTTGCTGGGTTAGGTGGTCACTATTAGGATGGCTGTTTAGGGTATGCATCCACCCAGGAGGAGATGAATTTCTTGTCTGAAATGATTGCCCATCTGCTGTTGAGTTCTTATACCAGTGGCATTTTGTGTGGATGGTTCCTTTCTGAGTGTCTGTTCTTTCTGTAGACTTGTAAGGTGGTTCACCTTTCCCTCTTCATAGAGAAGGAAGTGCTCCTTTTTCCATTTATGTAGAGAAAGTGATCATACCTAGTTAGGCCTGTTTTTCCTGGTTTCTTCAAGAGTCAGGAACCAATTTAAGGCAACATTCTTTCTGAAGACTGCCATTGTTTTTTTTTTCAGGAGTGGTTCTCTTGTAAATTGAATTTACCATTAGTTGAATGGATATGTTGTTCTTCCAGCCTTTTGCCTTCTCTTGGTAGGTGACAGGGGTATTTATTTTTTGGGATGTGTTGCTCAATGACTGAGTGGTATCCAGTCTCTTCAGGAGTAGCTGTGCCAATTATTTGCTTTGGCAGCTGTGGACAGACTTGGTCATCAGTCTTTTTTAAACTCTCTTTGCTTCCATTATGTGTTAACCATCAACCCCATTCCAGGCCTTGCTGTGTCTAATTATGGTGGCTGCCAAAAAGCAATTACTAGAAAATTGAAATCAAAATCTAATCCATTTATATTAGAAGTAGTGAATATAGTAACAGATAAAACAACTGCGATTGAGATCTTTAGAAAAGGGTAAGAGCAAACTAGTTGGGGAAAATGGGAATTGTGGGAACAATGCTTATAGGGAAGGAATGAGGTTTAAAAGAAGGCAGGACTTAAATGAGCTGTGTAATGTTTGACTGAAAATGATTGGATAGCTTATAAGTGATGTATAATGTTTGCAACTGGGAGTGTGTCGGTATGGTTTGTGATGTAAAATGCTTGCAATTAGGATTGTGTCAGTGTGGTTTGTTTTCATTTATATAAATTTGATTGCTTATGTCATTAGTGATGGTTTAATAAAGATTTCTTGTTTAAAAAAAACAGAAATTGAATAATTTAGGTAATGTTGCTTACGTTATATGATATATAGCAATATATGTGAAGTATAATATTTATTAATGTTGATTTGTTAATACACTTTACTTTTGTATAAATGTAAATTTGCATATGTCACAAGTGATAATTCAATAGAGATGTTTGAAAAAACAGTCCCCTCCAAGTAGTCATTTGTTTGTTTGCTATCCATCACTGGGGAAATTTTTGTCTGTGAAGTCATCATTTAGACAGCCATTAGGGGTGGCTTGAGGGCTTTTGTGTAGCCCTATATTCCACTGTGCACACCTGGCTTATAGAGTCAAAAGGGGACATGCAAGGGGGCTATCCATGCTGATTATTCCTCACTTCTGCAGGGGGCATTGCCAACAAGCAACATTGACCCATCTCCTTGAGCACTGCATATGGTTTCCCCAGTCTGCTCTGGAGAAATCACACTTCCATGAATGCCTGCTACCTTCCCCCATGGGAGAGGTGGGCAGGCCACATCCTTTCATTTCTTTTCCGTCCCGCTTCTCTCCTTTGGTTACTTGGGGATGCTGGTCAAACCCCAGTTGCCTGTGTCTTGTGAAGGACTCCACCACTCTGTGCCCCAGAACCAGCAGGTCACCACAGTCCTTTCCACCTAAGAAGCTTATTTTCCAGTCCGCTTTCTTGTGTGTATCCAGTCAGGCATTCTGGTGAGATGTTTCTCAATATTCAGCTTTTTTCTGGCCATGGATTAATCCTCTTGCTTCTTACACCCTTGTAATTTACTTCTAAGGATTGAAACCATTGCTGCTGTCTGTCCTCCTCATTTGAGTGGTCTCTCCAACCAACACACTGACTTATTGGATTGTTGGATTTCTGTGCAAGTCAAGCAGGCATATACTTTGTCAATCATTAGCTTTGGGAGTACAGTATCTTGTATAATTGTGCTTAATGATAAGGACAAAGTGTCAGGCATGAGAGAAGAGTCTCTGTATGTTGTTAGCCTGCAGTGCATGCTGTGACATGTTATGATCTGTCTATAGGCACTGAAAGTTCTGAAAAAAATGCAGAATTCTGATTGGTGGAGATGCCCCAACTATAGGATCTGTCAAAGAAGGTCATGTTTGTAGATAGACTAGTACTGTAGAAAGATTCTTACCTTTTAGAAATGTTGTCTTGCAACAGGGTGGAATTTTTGTCTCTTCCACTTCTAGTTCTATCCATGGAGGTGTAGAATTTTCTTATGCTGTTCTTGAAGGAGACAAGTAGTGGTACCTCCTTTGAATGTAACTTGCAGGACTGAAAAGAACTTGGTGGAAGTTGGGCTACCCTAGTTGTATCAGTGCCTGTTTTGCAGACATCATTTGGTGAGTGTTTTTTTTTTGCTTTGCTAAAAATTGTCATGATCTATTGATAGATTGGGAGAAGGTTGTTTCAGTAGTACCATATTATGATTGGTAATTAAACGGAGTGCCTGTCATAACCTTGTTGCACTATACACAGGTGTGCTTTGTTGTAACAGTTAAAGAATTTTAGTCCAGTGTAAACTGCTTAGAGATCAATGCAATTCTGTATACTTTATGGCACTAATATTTGTACATGAAACAGTAACCCATTTTTTTCTTTTGTCCTGCAGTCTCTCAGAGTTCTTAGGAGTTCAGACCTGAAACCATACATTATCTTCATTGCACCACCTTCCCAAGAGAGACTACGTGCTCTATTGGCTAAACAGGGTAAAAACCCAAAGGTAAATACCTTCATGTATTGAATTCAACACAAACTCTCTTAAACTGAATATTAACCTAACTGAAATGTAACTGCTGCTGATCATGAGATTATAGACCCTATTTGGGAGTGTGGAAGATTGCATTTTCTTTTTATTAAACTGTTCTGTATAATTGTCAGTTGCATTCAGTTTCCGTTTGCTGTGGAGGAGTCCATCAGCATTCCTTAACTGTTGCCTACTGTTCTGAACTCCTTACTTTGAGATTGTTTTATCTTTTTTTTTTTTCCTCCCAACTGAGATGTCAGACAGAACAGCACTATCATCAAAATGCTTTTCCCCCCCAGAAGTTTCAGCTTGCTTTTCCTTTTTATATTCTTTTTTTGGATCCCCTGATTTTGCCTAAATTATTCCTGTTTTCACAGGTGTGAGTGATAAAATCACATTCTGGCCATTATTTAGGCAGCCAAAAGGGGATTTTCTGATACTGGCCTCCCTGCTCCTTGACAGTTGATGTGCAGTCATAAGTGATGGCCTGCTATACCACCTTCAAAATGAATGAGGGGTCCGTGATAGCTGCTGCAGAGCTTTTGTGCTGCTTCCCAGAGCGAAGCACACTGCCCAAGTCCATGTACAGTTTGCTCAAATGCCTATTACCCTGTGGGTGTGAGAAGTGTTGTGGACCAGACTACTTCATTCCTTCTAGGATGAGTATCCTGACATCAGCTAATTATCTCCACCACCCATGACTGGCTCATTCACTACCTGAGTTATTAGCTGGTAATGATGTACACTTAAATATGGATTTGCTATTTAGGTCACATTCCCAAGAACCTTTCCAGCTCATGGAAGAACAGAGCAAAATGATACATTTAGTGGGGAAAAGTTTTTTGACTATTCCAAGTATAGCAAAATTACTCAACTAAACAGTGGTATTTTGTGGAAGGCAGTCCTGGGCAGAACTATTTAAACAGAAGAAAATCTTACTGAAGAAGCAGACATAATATGGAGATGGGCAGAGAATAGTAGCAAGGCAGGAAAGACCCTCCCTTATACCCAGTACTGAATATACCCCCCCCCATTTTTCACCGTTTTTTTCTTCCCCCTCCCTTTGACCCACCTATTGGACATTCTTTGGGAGGTGAAAACATTATCTCTAAAGTTACAAGTTAGAGTACAAAGTTGTTTTGCATTTTTGGGTGTGATCTTGGTCCCTTGAGAACAAATCTCCATAACAGTAGCAGTTATCTAGCAGTAAATAGCATGTGCACCATGAAAGAACACCACCTCAGGAAAGGGTGGTCATGGCTTTTGCTCCAGACTCTTCATCCCCAAAGAAGGTTGTAACCTAGAGGTTAATTCCATATATTCCAGATCTGCCTAAGCTGAAGAAATTGTTTAAAATCACCATATCTAAAGTGTTCACACTGCAGGTTCTGCTTAGAGTGTTGGCTCTGAGTGCCTTTCTGGTCACTCTGGACCTAAAGAATGCTTATTTTTAATATTTAGAAGGGACCATAGTTGATTTCTGAGATTCAGAATGGGTGACGGGCAATTGAGGGATAAAAGACCACTAAAAATATGCCAGGGAATTCATCCTGGCACAGATTAGATAAAACAGAGGACAAAAACAAATTTGAGGCAAATGGAGCAGCTAACCTGAGGGCAAGCTTTCAGGGGTCATAATCAGCAGATCCTTTTTAATATTACTCTCCATGTTAATGTGAGTAAGGTGGGCAGTAAAGTGTGAGGGTTTTATGACCTGATTGTCTCCCTTGGGAGAGAAGGGAGGAGTGCCAGATCGCAGAAGTGACCTATTTTGTTTTAAGTTATTTGATTTTGCATATTCCAACAATTTGGGGGGAAAAAGCTATATACAAAAGTCCCTAACAAGAATTATATATACAAAAACCATTAGTACTTTCCTAATAGATCATTAAATTTCTGCCAGGCCATGTATTGATGAGTTACATTTCTATTTCTCATTTTGGTGGTCGATAATTTATTTTTGCAAACAAATTTGGCTAGACAGATACATTCACAGGTAGAAGTGAGAGTAGTTTTGCATTTCCAGTTTTTAGTTATAGCTTTCCTAGCAATAGCTAGGATAGACCAAAGAAGAGGTATTTGCAATATTGGAATAATGTCTGGGATTGGAGCATTGAATAGAATCATGGAATCTGTAATCGTACAATTATCTGGCCACAATGCTCGGCAAAATCTTCTAAAATTAGTCCAGAAAGATTACACTGTGTTGCATTCTGTGATCATATGAACACGGTCTGCATCAGGGGCTTCATTACATCTCCAGCATTTTTTTTTTTCTGATTTATATATAACAGCAATTTTGTGGGGTGTTAAAAAAAATTCTATTTAAAATTTCCATGTATAAATCTTCCAGTATAGAGAGGATGTTGATTTTCCTGCAAATTTTAAGGATAATTTCTTACTTTTCAATTTTTCTTTATTTTTGTCGATTAATTCCAGGATGACAATTCAGGGGGAACAAATTCAATTCTAATAATCTTGTATATGATTGACAAGTATGACTTACCTTTAGATGGATTATTTATTATATTAGAAAAGAAGTATAGGATCTTTGGGACAGTTTTAGTTTGTATGTCTAATGCTTTTTTAATTTTGTCTTGAATATATTCCTTACATGTTTGTATATCTAACCAATTATTTTTCAGACTGTATCTAGTAATCAGATTATCAACTGAGTGTATTTTATTCATGTTCAGAAATTGATGTCAGTAAATTAAATTACTATTCTTTAAGTCAGACGTTTTCCTTGTATTAAAATATATTAAGCATCCACTTGTGAAAGCTATAGGAAATAATGTTAGTAGATCTTTGATTAGATCATTCAAATTTGTAAATCTCTTGAATATTAATAAAACTTGAGTTAGGGAAAGGTAGAGAGTAAACTTATGTTTTTTCATTTAATATATAGTTTTTTTAAAAAACAAAAGGCATTGATGTCCAAATTTGTATAAGTTTATATTGTAGATTTGTTATTGTCTATTTGTATATTTCATGTATTGATTTCCAACAGGAAGCCTAAGATGACTGAAGCCACTGGAGTGTTATTTAATAATTACAGATTTAGAATAGAAGTCAATACTGGGGAAAACAATGCCTCCCTCTTCCCAACTTTTGATGTACCAGTCTAAGGAGATTGTTGTTTTTTTGGGGATACCATAAGAACTTTAGTTAAATTTTTCTTTTAACTTTTTTGTAGAAGGGGAAGAATTAATTACTGACTAAAGAATAAGATTTTTGGTAAGATTATCATTTTGATCAATGTAAGTCTATCCTCAAATGTGAAAAATTATTTCAACACCCTAGCCCAAAGGTTCCTGGAGTTCATAAACTCAAATGCTATGGAACAACTAGTCACCATTCCCACAAGAGGAGAAAATATACTAGACCTGATCATCACAAACATGGGGACAAAATGCTCCACACCGGAAGTATATCCCTCATTGGTGAGATCAGACCATAAATTAATCTCACTGGAGATCCACATCCCGCCCCCGACCACAGTGAAGAACTTCTCAAAAGCAAACTTCACACTTCTTAAGACTGGAGTGGTATCCTTCAAGGCCCCCGAGCCAGTGGAAACCACAACCCACGCTGCTGAAACCCTTACAAATGCCTTCTACGAGCACCTCCAGGAATGTATGGATCAAGCAAGCCCTAATAAAATCAAGACCCTTTCCACCAAAGGCAGGCGCCCAGTCTGGTGGACCCCAGCCATAAACAAACTGTACAACAAGAGGAGAAAGCTACTACATGACAGAGCAAAATCCCTAAAAGGGAAGGCATCTCTGATCAGCACTAGCAAAAAACTACGATCACTCATAAAATCATCCAAGGCCAACTTTGAGAGAAAAATCGCTAAAGACACAAAAGACAATCATAAGGCCTTCTTTAGCTATGTTAGAAACCTGGGTGGAAACTCCCAGATATGCTCAGAATTAGTCCAAAATGATACAAAAATCACTGAACCCACAGACATTGCCAACATACTGGCAGACAAGTTCAGTGCAAATTTCTCCCCTCTCCCCAAAAGGAGAAATATCTATCCCACCAGAGTCTAGCCTCCCAAACATCTCAGATGCCCAGGTGAGAGCTGCTCTCTCTAAAGCAAAAAACACAGCATCAATGGGACCGGACGGTGTACCCAGCTGTGTGCTACACGAACTCAATGAGGAACTAAACCCACACATAAGGCTGCTGTTTAATCTTAGCCTTACTACAGGATACGTACCCAAAGAATGGTGTATGGCAACTGTGGTCCCACTCCACAAAGGCGGTGCTTCTACGGACCCTGGAAATTACCACCCCATAAGCTTGACGAGCCTTGTCTGCAAAGCTATGGAGAGGATTATAATGGAACTCATAAATAAAGACATTGGGGACCTACAGACACTGGATCCTACCCAATTTGGCTTTGTCAAGGGCAGATCCTGCCTCTTGAACTTGGTCGACTTTTTCGAAACAGTCACTAAGGCCATTGATGAGGGTAAGGCAGTTCACACAGCCTACGTTGACCTAGCAAAAGCGTTCGACACAATACTCCACTCGGGCATCATAGAAAAGCTCACCAGCTTAGATGTAAACCCATATGTCACAAGATGGGTTGCAAACTGGCTCAAGGACAGAACCCACAGGGTTAGAGTTGCTGGTGACATGTCAGACTCTAAGCCGGTCACGAGCGGTGTCCCACAGGGCTCAGTCCTGGGCCCCCTCTTGTTCGGCATTTATTTTTCTGAAGTGCAGGCAAACATAGGGGGATTGTGGCTGACAAAATTTGCAGATGACTGCAAACTGGGCACCATAATTGACACTCCATCAGACACAGACATCCTCCAGAGAGGTCTCATAGAAATGGACAACTGGTGCCAGAGCCATGGCCTTAAGCTAAATGCCAAAAAATGTATAGTCATACCCTTTGGGAAAAACAAGGTAACCCCTAATTACCACATAGGTGGTAATCCATTAAACACGGAAGAAGATATCAGGGACCTGGGGACCCAAGTTGACAGTAACCTCTCTTTTGACACTCACATTGCCAAAGTGGTTAGGAAGACCTTCTACATTGCCCACCTGATCATGAAGGGATTCACATCCAGATCAGGAGAGGTCATTGTACCCCTGTACTCTTCACTTATCAGACCAATGATTGAGTACAACGCCCCATTCGGAATGTACCTTACCCGACACCTGCAGCAATTGGAAAGACCCCAAAAGTTCCTCAACAAAAGGATAAAGGGGCTCAAACATATGTCATATGCTGCCCGACTGAAGAAACTCAAGCTCTATTCAGTCGCATACCATCTGCTCAGAGGTGATCTGTGCCTGACATACAAGGCCATGTCCAACCCGGAATTAATGGACATGCTCCACCTCAAAAAATCCAAATCCACCAGAGCCACGAGAGCAAGAGACTTAAACCTCAACATGGATATAAATAGGATGTGCTGGAGGGACAGATTCATCACCCAGAGACTCCCTACACTATGGAACAGAATCCCAGTCCATGTGAGGCAGAGCCCCTCACTGACTCTGTTCAAGATGAATCTTGACGAGTGGATGGGAGATCGTAGGTTTACCCCAGGAATCATCTCTGTCACTGCTGGACAGAGGCACAGCAAACTAATGGGTATAGTATTCTCATCCTAAGGGGTGGTGAAAGCCACACACACTCTGGCTAGGCTTATAAATGCCCTAGGGCAGATAGCCTAGTATGAACCTATAATTCTTTTAATTTGGATATTGTATCAATTAGGTTTTGTTAGTTAACTAAAGTTGATTTTCTTTATTAGTCTCAATAGTAATTCCTAAGTATTTTATCTGTAAGTTGTGTCAGCCCAATTTTTTTGTAAGAGTTTAACTTGGTGGTTTTCCCTTTGTTTATAAGCAATGATGTTAAGTTGTCTATCTCACCTTCATTCTTGCTGGTTGGGATTGGAGCCGATCCTCGGCTCCGACTCTGCCATCTTCAAAAGCTCAAGAGCTGTTTACAGGCTCGAGGCTACCCCTTATCCCATAATGCCTAGCGATAGCTACCCAGATCTCGTTTGCCGCTTCAGCTGCGAGGTGTCGTTTTTCTGGCTCAGGCTCGTATACAGTTTTTTTGTATAACTTTCTTCACTAGAATTCAACCCTTCTAGTATTTTATTGTTAACAATAGTCTTGTTTTGTGATAGTTGTTTAGCTTGTAGTATCCCTTCTTTTTTCTTGTAAAACTTGTTTAACTTAGAGAGTTCTCCCCCAACCCTCCCCCCTACCTCTTCTTGTCAGGTTAGCCATTTAAGTTAGAGGCTTTTCCTTCTACTTTTCTCTTATAGGCTAGCTGTTTAAGTTAGAGGCTTTCCTATTATCTTAAAAAAAAAAAAAAAAAAAAAAAAAAAAACCTTTAGCTATAGGCTTTATAGTAGTGTGTTTTTGTAGACTGTATATTGCTTCTGGTTGTTATTGTTATAATTGTTTTTCCTTCTAATTTAAGAATGTCGAAGGAATCCAAGGTTTCTGGGTTCAAGAAGTGTGACTCATGCTGTCAGAAAATGTCTCTGACAGATGGGCACACTTCTTGCGTCTATTGTTTAGGTGCTGTGCACCTGCAGGACTCTTGTTCTATCTGCCATGCCTTTAGTCCAAGAGTCCTGCAGGAGCGCAAGAATAAGCCTATTCTTAGGGGTCTGTTAAAACCCCAGGATTCACTGGCCAACAGATCACAGCCTGTGAAATCCCCAAAACCCACTAAGCCGTTGGCTCCAAGTTCGGAGTCGTCTTCAGTTCAGGTTTTACCTTCCACATCGGTTCCGGCTGACAATCTCCCCGTCGGCTCTATCAGAGGCTTCGGAGCCATCGCGGAGCCCCAAGAGGCTGAGGTCCCCCTCACTTGAATCGGTGCATTCAGCTCCTCTGTCTCCCTTACTTCAGAGCGAGCGTAGTCACCGATCCTCTCACTCATCTCTATCCTCTAGGCTGTCGGATCACGATGTGGAGAGAGTGGTCAGTAGGTTGCTACAGTCGCAGGCACTAGCCAAGTTGTTGTCCAGCCCTCCTCAACAGGTGTCGGCTCCGTCCACTTCTCTCGATGTTCCTCCTCCGACTCCAATGAATTCAGAGCCATAGTTCATTGGGGTTCCAGTAGTGGAACCGTCTGCTCCAGTTACACTATCTCCTTCAGGTCCGATGTCGGCTCCGATTCCCTCGGTGGTACCGTCCATCGAGGGATCTGGGCACTGGGGCTCCCTCATCGGCTCCGAGGGGGTGAGTGGCAACGGACCTTGTCCGACCCCGTTCTCCCTCTCGGAGCTTCGGCGCAGGTGAGCTCGGCTCCTACATCGGCCTCGGAGTCATCTCCCTTGATGGCGGAGAAAGATTCTTATTTCTTCGGAACCGGAGCTTTCTCTGCATCGTGGCAGGGATGCCTTCGATGTTATGCGGAGTGTGCTGGCCACTGAGTCAGCTCCACTGTCAGCCCCACCGGCTCCGTCCCCTGTAGTGCCTGTGCCAACCTCTGCTCCTCCTCCAGACCCCAAGCTTAGGGAACCGATGCTCCAGGACACCCCATTGGGTGTTTCCTCTTCTTCCGAGGCCTCCCCTGATCTCTCAGAGGAGCCCCTTCGAAAGAAGAAGTGCAAGAGAGGAAGCACATTGACATCCCTGAGTCTGTCACTTCTGATACAGACTTAGATGTATCGAAAGGGTCCCCGAGATCCCCCTCTGAAGATGTTTTCTTCTCGGACATCCTGGAAATGCTCAAGCAGAGGGGGAACTGGAATCCCCTAGCCCCTTCTGAGGATGAGTCTGTATTCCTGAATGCCTTTGGTAACCGACCTTCCACCTCCTGGGTGTGTCTGCCTTTCGATCCACTTATGACAGTGTTGGCTCTAAAGGCTTGGTCAGCTCCGGTTACAGTGGAACCAACTCCGAGGAGACCTGGTAAATTTATTACAGCATCCCAGGATAAGCAGTTCCTTTCGAAAGGTTTCCCTGTTGATGCTACAGTGGTAGCAGCCGCCACCAAAAAAGAGTTAGCGGAGACCTCTTCATCTGTCCATCCCCCTAACAAAGAGTCTAGGACAATGGACAGATATGGGAAGCAAATGTTTGCTTCAGCGACCTTCTCTATGCGGTCACTGAACTACATGTGTCATTTTACTCGACTCGATTAAGTAAATTATTTTTCTAGATGAAGGAAACTGCATCTTTTAAGGAATCAATTTTTTCCCCTTTTGGCAAGAACAATCTTAGTTTTGCAGGCTAGATTAGGTGAGTTTTTTCCAGCTTTCTTCAGTGATTTTAACCAAGGAATACAGTTTTTCTTTTCAAAACCACTGAATAATCATTGTCAAATCTAATGCAAGAATCACCAAGTTTTATGGGTGAAGCAGACAAGGCTGTTTTCAAAACTAGATTCTTGAGGTAACTAGAAAAAAATTTGACTGTTACAGGTTTTGGATTTGAAAATATTTTGCTTGGTGTCGCTACAAAGATCTATGAGCCTTCTCTGTACCAAATGACAGGATGTCAGGAAGGGTTAATGTTTTAGGGATCCAAATAGATAAGAAGTTTACCATGTTATCTCTTTCTAGTTGCTCAGGGACTCCATAAATCTGGATGATGTTCCTCCTTGCCCTGTTCTACAGGTCATCAGTTTTTTCCCAAAACTTGTTTTGTTGAAGAATAAAAATCAGTGTTATGTTCTCCTGTGCAATTCTGCTGTCTTTGTCAGTGATAGAATCCTGCATAGCTGATATCTAGATTTTTTTTTGTTGTTTCACTACTTCTTTGATTAATTCAGTCTACTTTGTACAATCTTCATTTATTCCAATTTATCCAATTTTAAGGATAAGTCTTGTATACTACAAAGAATAGACTGCAACTGTTCACTGAATTTTCTTGTGAAACTACTTGTGGTTCATCTTCCTTTGGTAATCTTTATCTTGAAGTTTTCACAGGAAAATATTTGAAATATAAATTATTTTTCCACCAAAATGTCCCAAGAAGTTTCCAGCATGATATTCCAGCTTATTTGAATGATTTTTGATGAAAATTACACTTAAATCCTGTCAAAAATGTATAGGAGAAGCAGAACAAAATTCCTGTGCTGCTAACTTCTTGCCATCTTGGCCATATCCCCCCCCCCCATGTGACCTTTTTTTTTTTTCATTCACATAGAATGTGAGGGAGTGGGGCATTACTTCCCCATTACTTAGGAGAGAGGGGAAGAGTGCCAGATCTGAGAACAGACTTTTTTTTTTAATCCTTAACATAGCTTTAAGGGATGCTAGATTGGGGAGCTGAGTCACCTGTGGCTGTGATGTAGCAACTGGGTCTGCCACATCCCAAGCCCTTATCCACTGAAGCCTTGGCTGATGCACTTCCTAATGAACTTTTGGAGCCAGATTCCCAACCCCTACGAAACCTGGCCATTTTTGTAGGCTGGAGGATTCCTTCATATAGTAATGGAATACCCTTAAACCTTAGTGCATGTCCATCTACGATGTCTCATGGATGCCAGTGAGAGAATGACTGTGGCTCCAGTAAGGAATACAGCTCCTCATAACAGGGAGAGCAAGGATGTTCTTCGTGTTTCACTGTTGCAGTCATCACACTTGGGTTATCTGCCTGCAGGTAGCTCTCTGTCAGCCAGAAAATCGGAGACTTAGTATTTCTGCATCGGTTGCTGTTGCTTCAGGACTGACGTTAGGTCGTCAAGGGTATAAAAACAGGCAGCCGATGCCATTACACCAGTCTTTCTTGCCGAGAAGCCCAAAGCAGAAGCAGTTTGCATGAGTGCTGGTAGGCCGCTACCTGAGTTTTTGTTTATGAATTGAATCATCCTGAAGTCTTCTAAAGCTAAGTACCCCATTGGGGTTACTTTTTTCTTGCTCTAACCGATGTCAGAAAAAGTTTACAGTTGTTTTGCCTGTGGAAAGCAAATACACACCGAGATATACATTCTTACTGCATCACCTGTTTAGACCCAGACCACGATGTACCTCACTGTCGGTTTTGTGCCTTGTTCATCGTCGGGGCCTTTTTGTTGCTTAGTACTTTTGTTCTCCGTATTCCGAAATGGCTTCGGTAAGCCATCCAACTACCGATATTCTAAAAAAAACATAAGGATAAAGAGAGAGAGAGGCTGCACAGGCCCAAAGCTGCCAATGACACTTTTGTTAAGCTAGTCGCCAGTTTGCAGGTACTCAGTGAGGCACTTTTGCAGCCCTTGATGCCCGCTTCAGTGGATTTGCATGCCTCTGCCGAGACCCGTTCAGACTCCGGTATGCCGTGAGACTTCTTCGACCATGGACCCTGCGGATGTGTCTCCCTTGGATGGGTCCGGAGCCGCTGAGCAGGCACCGGCTTATAAGGAAGTTCTTTGCACTACCGATGTTAGACTCAAACCTATGACTTCAGTTCTGTCTAAAACTACCGAGTTTCTAAGGCCAAGAGTACACGCTACGCCTAGAAAACCGACAACCAAAAGTGCATGCACTTGCTCCCTTGCCACAACTTAAAATGCTTAGAATTGCTTAAGACCTTATTATGTTGATTAGGGGAAGTCATCCTTCCCCTGCTAAGAGAGAAAAAGATCAGTCCCTAGCAGCTTCAACAGACCAAGAGTCCGACGACTGAGGTTTCTGACTAGGAAGACATCCCCTTATCTGCTTATGAGGATTCAGATGCAGAGGAATCCATTCCCTCTACCTCTCCTCCAGAGGATTTATCTTTTGGTGAAACCTTACATGCTTTGAGAGCAATTCCATTTGGAATGCCAGGACTATCCTCAGTCCAAGAAGAGAGACTGAGAATTCCTAGACTTGCCAGAACATAGGCCTTTAGCAATACTCCCAGTCCTGGGTGTTGTGGATGATGCTTTTATGGAATCCAGTCTTACTCCTGATACTTTAACCCTGCTCCTAGGAAACCAGACAGGTACTACAGAGTACTTGACTCTCATAAATTCCTTTTCAAAAATTCTACAGTTGACCCAGAGATCATTTCCCAGGGGCCTAAAGGTATCAAGGCAACTGCAGCTAAGAATCCCACTTCTTTGGACAGGGATTCCAGGGCTTTAGACAAATAGGGTAAAAAAGTATATACTTCTGCAACTCTTGCCATTAGGGCCTTAAATTGTCAGTTTCACATGCTGAAGTATCAACAACATGTTATGGAACTTAAGAAAAAAATAGCTACTTTTACAGACTGTGCAGAAAATAAAGAATTACAGGAACTCATGCATTCTGAAAGCCAAGTCAGCAAGCATACATTGCAGTGTGGCTTTGACACCCTAGAAGCATCTTGCAGGGCAGCAGTCATTGGTTCTGTACTGAGAAGACATGCTTAGCTTAAGGAGCAGACCTTGCCAGACCATGTCAAATCCAAGTTATTAGACAGTCCTTTGAACAGGGACAATCTGTTTGGCACCAAAGCAGAAGAGGTTCTTAAAAAGATGGAAGAAAAAACTAAATCTATGCAGACAGTTAAACAATTCTTACAAGTGTGGCCTCCTAGATTCAGTAGGCATTGGCCCTCAAAACACTTATCCTTTCCAGCCCCCTCCAAGGCCATCTCAAACTAGACCCAGGGGAAACAGACTACAGTCTCACAGTATGCAGAGATTCAAGCAATGGAGTGCCCCCACCCCCAAAGCAGGGAGTGCTAAGCCACCTCCCTATGGTAAGACCTCACAATGACTTCTCTGCTCCACTCCCCACCTCTGCCCAGCCACTTGTGCCCCTAGGAGGAAAACTCGCCCTTCATGAAAAAAACTGGATGTCCATCACGAAGGACTGATGGGTCCTCAACATTGTATCCCAGGGGTACAAATTGTACTTCCACTCATTGCCAACCCCAAAAGGGTTCCCAGACCTTCCTCCAAACCAGTAGGCAGAGGCACAAAACCAAGTTCAATCCCTGCTCTCTCTATAAGGGCAATTCAACCTGTTCCTGCGGAACAGATGGGTCAAGGATTCTATTCCAGACTTTCCCTGGTACCCAGAAAAGAGGGCACTTGGTGCCCAATCCTACATCTTTCATCTGTCAGCACCTTCCTGGTGGTACCAAAATTCAAAATGCTCACCCTGCAGCAGCTTCTACCTATGCTAGCCAAAGATAAAGATGCCTGGTTAGTCACCCTAGACTTAAAAGAAGCCTATCTGCACATCCCTATAAGGGAGTCATGCAGAAAATATCTTTGCTTCAGAGCAGGATCTATGCATTATCAGTTCTCTGCACTTCCATTTAGCTTATCCACTGCTCCCAGAGTATTCACAAAATGCCTGGCCCCAGCCATTGCTTACTGCAGACAGAAATATTCAAATTTACCCATACTTGGATGACTGCCTGATTCAGGCAGACAGTCAGGAAATGCTGTTGTAGCACCTGACATTTGTAAAAAAAAAAAAAAACTTCTAACCTCCCTGGGGTACACCTTCAATGAAATCAAAACTAGTCCACAGTCAAAAGATTGTATTCCTGGGAGCAAGCTTGGACACAGCATCCCAGATGGCATTCCTCACTCCAGAAAAACAAGCCTATCTGACAAGACTTTTTTACTCAAATGGCCACCAGAACCCAGCTATCCGCAAGGAAAATCCTGCAGGCCCTAGGATTCATAGCCTCTTGCATCCTACTAATTCCATATACCAGACTGCATATGAGAAAACTTCAATGATACTTGAAAAGTCTTTGGTGCCAACATTCTCAGGACCAGGAAACTGTCATTCATATCATACCCTGTCTAAGGACAGAGTTTCTTTGGTGGGCAACAGCATGCAGCCACAACAAGGGACTGTTTTTTACTCAGCCCCACACTGCCCAGACCCTAACCACAGACATATCAGAGGTTTACTATTACAAGGTCGAACGGCACTCCGACTGTACTATAGTCGACGACGGAAGGTCGTAAATGTCGAAGTCAAAAAATCAATCTAGGAACGGTGTTAACATGGGTTGAGGTAGGTGTTCGTATTCTGAACTACAAACATCTCCCCTACCTCGACCCATGTTAAAACCCATTCCTAGATTGTTTTTTTGAGTTCGCGATTATCAGTTTTGACCTTCTGTTGTTGACTGTACTACAGTCGAAGGAGTGCCGTTCGACCTTGTAATAGTAAACCATATCAGACTATGCCTGGGGGGGGCACACATGGATGGCAAGTGCATTCAGGGCCACTGGAGCCCAAGTCAGTTTCATCTGCACATCAACCAGAAAGAAATGCTAGCTGTGCAGCACGCTCTGACATCTTTCAGATCCCCACACTCACCAGGTCACCTGCTAATAAAAACAGACAACACCACAGTTATGTGGTACATCAACAAGCAGGAGGAACCCACTCTTACCCACCCTGCAGGCTAGCCATGGCCCTGTGGAACATGGCCTTAGACATGCAGGTCCATCTGCAAGGTCAATTCCTGCCAGGCAAACAAAACTCACCGGCAGACTTAAGCAGAAATCTGCTAGACACACACGAGTGGCAATTAGAGCCCAGCACCTTCAACCTTCTGATTCAGAAATGGGGGACCCCAGAGGTAGATCTCTTTGCCTCCCCCTGCAATCACCAGCTCAGCAACTTCTGCACCAGGATACCTCACAGCAGGGCCTGGAAAGTGGATGCCCTATCCTTCCAGTGGGTAAACCTCTCAATTTGTGCATTCCCCCTCTCCCTCTTCTCTCAAGACTATTACTCAAGATAAGATAGGACAGACCAAGGGTAATCCTGATTGCCCCAGACTGGCCATGGCAGCACTGGTACCCATTACTGCACAGCCAGTTACCGGTGCCACCCTGCACCTACCACAGATCCCAACCCTCCTCATTCAGTAGGGGGGACAGATTTTGCATTTGCAAACCCTGAATCTTGCAGCCTGGCTTACTCCTTGAATTCTCCCCCAGTGACCGGCCTAAGCAAGCAAGTGCTGGACGTCATTCTTGAAACCAGAAGACCCAGTACAAGGAAATCCTATGTTAAGTGGAAAAGGTATTGTTCCTGGATTCAATCTAAAGGAGAGGACACAGCACTGCCCTCGTTACCTCTAATCCTGGGTTACGTAGCAGATCTACTCCACAGAGGTCTATCCTTCTCCTCCATTAAGATCTATGCCTCTGCCATCTTGGCTCATTACAACACTGAGACACCTCTCTTCTCTCACCCTCTCATCAAACAGTTCCTGAGAGGGGCAAACAACTTAAGGCCACCAAGGAGAGCACCCATCCCTGCATGGGACCTTAACTTTGTACTGGAAAAACGCACGCTTCCCCCCTTTAAGCCTGCAGTGTCAGCAGAGTTAAAATTCCTTTCTTGGAAAAGAGCCTTGCTTCTGGCCATCACTTCAGCTAGAAGAGTGTCTTGAGTTACAAGCACTTATGGCTGTGGAACCCTTCATTATTTTTCATGCTGACAGGGTCTCCCTCAGGACTAACCCTTCCTTTATACCTAAAGTGGTGTCCAGTGTGGCTGTCAACCAATCTGCCTATTTGCCAACCTTCTTCCCTAATCCTCAAAATAAGGGGAAAGGATCCTACACTCCTTGGACGTGCACAGACAGCTCAGATTCTACCTTGACAGGACTAAGCCCTTCAGGAAATCTGACCAGTTACTAGTCAGATGTTCATAGTGTTTCACTGTTGCAGTCATTACACTTGGGTTATCCTGCTGGCAGGCTACCCGCAGTTGACCCAAATTCCAAGGTCTTGGTCCTGCGTCGGTTGCTGTCACCTCTTCCCTGACGTCAGTGCGCCAGGGGTATAAAATATGTAGATGACGCTATTTTCTTCAGTCTTTCTTGCCGCACGGTGCCCGAAGCAAAAGCAGTTCGCAAGTGCCGGTCGGCTGACTCCTGAGATTTTCAAAGACGAATTTCAGATCCGAAGTCTTCATTAAAGCTAAGTACCCCGTTGGGGAAACTTTTTTCTTTCTTCAGACCAATGTCAGAAAAAGTTAACAATTGTATTTCTTGTGGGAAGCAAATACCTCAT
Source organism: Protopterus annectens (assembly GCF_019279795.1). Taxonomy (NCBI): domain Eukaryota; kingdom Metazoa; phylum Chordata; order Ceratodontiformes; family Protopteridae; genus Protopterus; species Protopterus annectens. The sequence continues at coordinate 273,228,904 of NC_056737.1, forward strand.
AAGGATTTTCATTCTTACTGTATTCCTTGCCTAGGCCCTGATCACAACGTTGCTAGCTGTCAGTTTTGCGCTAGATTTAACCAACGCGCTATTAAGCGTTGGTACAATTTTGCCTTTCATTATTTTGGACGAAGATTCAATTATATAATGCTGTCGGAACAGCCGATGACTGGAGTTTACAAAAAGCGCAAGGAAAAAGAAAAGGACAGGCATCCGAGGTCCAAAACAGACGACGAGGCTACCACTAAGTCGGTCGCCGTTTCTCAGTGAGGTGCTTTCGCAGCCCCTGACGCCCGCTGCCTCAGAGCCACAGGTCGTTGCCGACTCCCACGTGGAGCCAACTAGGCCTTTGGATACTCCAGGTATTGGACACTCGGAAACTATCCCCTCAGATGGGTCTGGAGCCGCTGAGCAGGCATCGGCTCCTTAGGGTGTTTTCAGACCTACACAGTTATATGTTAAGCCAACCACAGCTTCAAAGGCAAAGACTAAAGCAGCTCTAAAGACAAAGAAACAAGTACAGCATTCTCCTGGACAGACTTCCATGCCTAAAAAACAGATGCTCAAAAAGCCGAAGACCTAATTACCTTGATCAGGGGTTCCCATCCCCCTCCTGGTAAGTGGCCTAGGCAAGAGACAGAATATGAATCTTCAGATCAGGTTTCCATTTCCTCTGACTCCTCCTCTGAGCAGGGATACTCTCTTCCTCCCTATGAGTATTCTAATGCTGAAGAATCTATTCCTTCAGCCTGTCCTCCTTAGGATTATTCTTTTGGGGAAACCCTGCATACCATGAGGGAGCACTTCCACTGGGAGAGCCAAGACTACTCAGAATAAAAGAAAAGGCTTAGAGATTTCCTTTTACTACCTCAGCACAAGCCTCTTGCTATTCCCCCTGTGTTAGACATTGTGGATGATGTATTGTCAGAGTCCAGCCTTTCTCCTGACTCTTTACCCCCTGCCCCTGTTAAACCAGACAGATACTATAGGGTTCTGGATTCACATCAATTTCTTTATAAAAACAATGCTGCTGACCCAGAAACCATTTCTCAGGGTCCCAAAGGGGTCAGGGCTTCCACTGCAAAAAATCCTATTCCCTCTGATAGGGATTCAAGGGCACTAGACAGATGGGGGGAAAAAGGTTTACACTTATGCTACTTTGGCTGTGAGGGCATTAAAGTGTCAATTTCATATGCTTAAATATCAGCAATACTTAATGTCACTACTTGAACAGAAAATGTTGACTAATTCTGATTGTGCAGAAAATAAGGAAATGCAGGATTTATTGCATGCAACTGAACAAGTGAGAAAGCATACATTGCAGTGTGGTTTTGATTCTCTGGAGGCCTCTTGCAGGGCCGCTGTTACGGGTTCTGTCATTAGGAGGCATGCTTGGTTAAAGGAACAAAATTTGCCTGATCATGTTAAAGCAAAATTATTAGATGCTCCATTGCAGCATGATACTTTATTTGGTGTTAAAGCAGAGGAAGTGTTGAAGAAAATGGAGGACAAAGCGAAATCTATGCAAACAGTAAAAGATTTCTTACAAGGTACAGCCACCCAGATTTAGCAGGAACTGGCCTACAAAGAATTGGTCCATTCCAGTGTCAGACAGGCCACAGAAAGGCAGGTACAGACACCCCAGAGGCAGACCCCAGCCCCAGGGCTCATACAGGCCTAAACAGTGGGGCACTTCTACCTCCAAAAGCAGAGAAGACAAATCACAGCCATACAGGAAACAGTCCCAATGACTTTCCTCTGCCAGCACCAAGCACTTATTCTTTGGCAGCCCCCTTGGGGGGGAAACTAGCACTTTTTTCTCAGAATTGGCACAGGATCACCCAGGACAAATGGGTCTTGAATATAGTGTCCCAGGTTCACAGGTTCCACTTTCACACCATGCCAAGGGCAAAAGGTATGCCAGACCTGCCACACAATCAATGGGCAGAGGTGCAAAAACAGGTTTCATCCCTCATGGACATGAGGGTCATTCAGCAAGTACCACAGCAAGAGCAGGGACAAGGATTTTACTCAAGGCTTTTCTTGGTACCCAGAAAGGACAAAGCCTGGAGACCAATACTGGACCTGTCTATTCTAAATACTTTTCTGGACGTTCCAAAGTTCAAAATGTTGACTCTGCAGCAGCTTCTGCCCATGCTGGGCAAGAACACTTGGCTTGTAACTTTGGACCTAAAAGAGGCATACATGCATGTACCAATCAGACAGTCTTGCAGAAGATGCCTCAGATTCATAGCTGGCTCAATGCACTACCAGTTCTCTGCACTGCCCTTTGGCTTATCTACTGCGCCCAGGGTCTTCATAAAATGCCTGGCACCAGTAATTGCATTTTGCAGACAGAGGAATTCAAATATATCCTTATTTGGACGACTGCCTTGTTCAAGCAGAGACCAAGGACATTTTACTAAAACATCTGGCGTTTGTAAAAAGATTATTAATTTGCCTAGGGTACACAGTAAATGAAAAGAAATCAAAACTAGTACCCTCTCAAGAGATGATATTCCTGGGTGCAAGCTTAAATACAATTGCCCAGATGGCTTCTCTCATGCCAGACAAAGGCAACTGACTAATTACTTCAAAATGTTGGCAACAAAGACCCAGTTATCTGCAAGAAAAATTCTGCAGGCTTTGGCTTCATGGCATCCTGCATTTTACTAATTCCATATGCCAGACTGCATATGAGGAAACTACAATGGTATCTAAAAAGTGTTTGGACTCAACATTGCCACAGCCTGGAAACATTAATTGCCCTCCTTCCTTGCCTGCAGCAGGAGTTTTGATGGTGGGCACAGGCCTGTCACCACAACAAGGGACAGACATTCAACCAACCCATAGCCAGGCAGTCAATAACAACAGATGCATCAGATTATGCCTGGGGAGCCCACATGGCAGGAAAATGTATTCAGGGCACATGACCCACAAGCCAAAGACATCTTCATATCAATCAAAAAGAGATGCTAGCTGTTCTGAATGCCCTGACAGCTTTCAAGGATCTGCTTCATCCAGGACAACTACTGATAAGGACGGACAATACTACAGTCATATGGTACATATAACAAGCAGGGAGGCACACATTACTACCCCCTCTGCAGACAAGCCATGACTTTGTGGGACACAACATTGACTTATCAAGTACACCTGCAAGCACAATTCCTGCCAGGAAAGATAAATACTCTGGAAGACGAACTAAGCAGAAACCTCACGGATCCCCATGAGTGGAAACTGGATCCATAAGTCTTCAGCATGATAACAAAGGAATGGGGATGCCCAGACATAGATCTATTTGCCTCCCCCCACAACTGCTAACTACAGAGGTTTTGCACAAGGGCTTATCACAAGCAAGCATGGAAAGTGGATGCTCTATCATTCAGCTGGGAAACCCTAACAGTTTATGCCTTTCCTCCCCAAGGTACTCCTAAAGATCAGACAAGAAAAGCCAAAAATTATTCTGATTGCTCCAGACTGGCCCCGCCAGCACTGGTACCCAATCCTAAAGAGCTTGTCTCAAGGCCCAGCCTGGACATTACCTCTAATTCCTCACTTACTGACCCAACAAAATAATTGGATCCTGCACAGCCAACTCTGGACCCTAAATATGGCAGCATGGTGGATAATGTAGCCATTCAGAACACACCTCTCTCTAAAGCAGTGATGGATGTTATTTTGGAGGCCAGGAGGCCCAGTACCAGAAAATCTTATGCAGAAAAATGGAAGAGATTCTGCGTTTGGAACCAGGCACAAGGAATTAACACGGTTGTACCAAATATTCCTCAGATTTTGCAATACCTAACTCAGATGCTGGACAAAGGCCTATCCTTTTCATCAATTGAAATCCATGCCTCTGCCATTTCAGCTCATTACAATACGGAACCACCTCTTTTTTCTCATCCATTGCTAAGGCAGTACCTCAGAGGGGCCAAAAATGTAAGACCCCCAAGGAGAGCACCAATACCTGCATGGGACCTCAACTATGTCTTGGAAAAACTCACACTGCCGCCATTTGAGCCGGCCAATACAGCTGAGATAAAGTTTTTATCATGGAAAACAGCTCTGCTCCTAGCAATAACCTCTGCAAGACGAGTCTCAGAGTTACAGGCATTCATGGCTGTAGAACCTTTTATCATTTTCCATCCAGACAGGGTTTCTCTGAGGACGAACCCGACATTTATGCCTAAGGTAGTGTCCAGTGTGGCCCTTAACCAAACCATTAATTTGCCTACCTTTTATCCAAACCCACAGAATAAGGGTGAGAGTCTCCTACATTCTTTGGACATAGGCAGCTACGCTTCTACTTGGACAGAACTAAAGCTTTCAGAAAGACTGAACAGCTCTTAGTGGCATATGCTGTTGCAGTCTAGGTTACCTACCCACCATCCCCCTTTTTTTGCTGGGACTTATCTGTACTTCTTTATTCTATACAATCTATGTGGTGTATTTGCTTGTAGATGAAGGTAATGTTATATTTTAGTGCATGCTTTGGCATAATTTTTTAGCCTACCCTTTTGGGGGCACCTGACATCTGGGGCAAGAAAAACTGAAGAAAATGGCATCAGCTGCATCTTTTATACCCCTGGAGTACTGACGTCAGGGAAGAGGCGACAGCAACCGATGCCGGATCAAGACTTAGGAATTCGGGCCGACTGCGGGTAGCCTGCCAGCAGGATAACCCAAGTGTAATGACTGCAACAGTGAATACACTCGAACATCTACATTTATGGTAGGTACACAACTGTACTTTTTGCACCTGGGACAGAGGGCAAGGCCATTTCAAAACAAACAATTTCAAAATGCATAGCACACTGTATCCATTTCTGTTACAAGCACCATGGGATACCAACCCCTCAGGGAGTCGGAACACATTCCAGTAGGGCAACTTCTACCTCTACAGCATTCCTCGGGGGAGTCCCTACCAGGGACAATTCTGGAAGATGCTACCTGGAGTTTATTTATTTTTATTTTACATTTATTTTCTTTTACATTTGTTGACTGGGCTAGTCTAGCTGGACACATGTCCCTTTTCAGTAGAGGCCCAGGGAGATCAGCTCCAAGCAAAGTAAAATTACAGAAAACAATAGTTAAAAAATTACAGTACTTAAAAAAATTTCTAAATTGCTATACATAGGAAAATTAACAATATTTGGAAAGAAAAAATTCCCTGCAGATTACTCTGTCAGAAACACTGGGTGAGCAAATTGGAATAACTATACAAACCACTTTTTGAGCTGTGAGTTCTGTACACACCTTCACCAAGCATTACCACCTGCCTATCTTTGCCAAATCCAGAGCAGGGTTTGCATCAGCAGTCCTGCAGGGCATACTAACCAGCCCCAACTTTTCTCGGCTGCCTCCCCCCTTTCTTCAGCTTTGGGAATCTACCCAAGTGTGATGACTGCAACAGTGAAACACAAAGCACATACTACAGTTGTGTACACTTACCATAAATGTAGATGTTCGAGTGTATTCACTGTTGCAGTCCTGGTTTCCCACCCTCCAGCCCTTTTCTCTCTCTCTCTCTCCTTTCTATGTCTATTACTCACCCCTCACAGGGCTTTTGGTATTTACTTTTTACTGGTGGTGTTTTCCCACCATAACTTAGTTCCCATTTTGGGGGGCTCCTGACATTTGGGGCAAGAAAAACTGATGTAATGGCATTGGCTTGCCTGTTTTTATACCCCTGACGTCAGTCCTGAAGCGACAGCAGCCAATGCAGAAATACTAAGTCTCTGGTATTCGGGCCGACTGAGGGCTACCTGCAGGCAGGTAACCTAAGTGTGATGACGGCAACAGTGAATACACTCTAACATCTACATTTATGGTAAGTGTACACAACTGTGCTTTCTTGACAGAACAAGTAAGGAAGGCAAACACGTTTGCTACCCTGGCTTTCAGGATCTTAAAACACTATATATACACATGCATCTGATATTAGAGGTGGTTTTACTGTGCCCAACTCAAAGGCAAGCCTTTTTTATTTTTTAAACAAAAAACATCTATTGAATTATCACTTATGACATAGGTATATATTTATATAAAAATATACATACTGACATTTTCAGTTGCATGCATTATACATCACTTATAATCTTAGTCATTTTCAGTCAAACATTATATAGCTCATTCAGTTCCTGCCTTTCCTTAAACCTCATTCCACCTCCAAAACATTATTCTGCATGTATTGTTCCCACAATTCCCATTTTTTTTCTGTATAATTTACTGTTATCCTTTTCTAAAGATCCCACTTCAAGTTCTTTTATCCCTGTTACTCTATTCACTACTTCTAGTACGGTTGGTTTAGACCTTGATTTCCATTTTCTAGTAATTGCTTTTTTTTTGGCAGCCACCAAAATTAAACTCAGCAAGGCCTTTCTATGTCTAGGCAATTCCAATTTTGTATCACAGCTCAAAAAGTAGTTTGTATAGTTATTCCAATTTGCTCACCCAGTGTTTCTGACAGAGTAGTCTGCAGGGAATTGTTTTAGTCTGTCAAGTCATTACACTTTCAAAAATGTATTCCCAATTGCCTCTTTCTTCCCCATCACACCTTCAATGTTTGCAGTCTGTCTGAGGAAAAATTCTTTGGAGTGTGCATGGGGTATAAAAATAGCTATGCAAACACTTCCAAGCAAAGATCTTAAATCTTCTAAACTTTTTTTTTTTTTTTTTTTTTTTTTTTTTGCATATTTGAGACCCCATACCTATATCTTCTCATTATTTCTTTGTGAAGTGCTTATCCAGTCTCTCTTCCCCAACTTTTCTAATCTCCTCTGATTGATTCATTTAGTTATTGTGTGATTTTTATATGTTCTATTAATTATTCCTTTTTTAACAGCAGATCTCATGTTGCCTTCATTTGCTCTTCATCCTGTGAGTTCGGATCCGAGGATCAAATCCAACTTGGCCGCATACCAAAACTCCAGGCTATGACATCTGAGCTCCTCCTCTACCCGTAATGCTTCTCTATTCCAGATACCTCTGATTTCGTTTGCTGCTCTTCATTTAGCATTGTGTATATCATCATCTGAGCTCCTTGGGGTTTTCCTTTGAGTTTAGTCAGTTATTTTTGTGCTATCTGTATATATTCACCTTGAATATTTTTTTTTAATATTAGTCCTTATCTTAGTTTCTCCGTCTTGTCCTAGAACCTTGTAAATTTGTATAGTCCTTCTCTTGACTTTCCCTTCCCCTTTTCTAACTCTACTTTTATTATAATAAAAAAAAACTTCTTTCAGATTTCTCTGTAATTTTCAGTAGTAGCATTAATATTTTAGTTATTGTGTGTGTTCAGTGGGTTTATTTTTGTCTAGCTGTGTCAGATCCCAAACCCACAGGTTTCAAGAAGTGTGTAACTTGTGGGCAGAAAATCCCACTATCAGACGCTCATTCTGAGTGTGTGTTATGCTGCTCACTTACTCATCTTGCACCATATTTGCCAGGTTCAACCAGAGTGTACTGATTGACAGACAAAATAAGTTGATCTTAAAAGGCCTTCTGCTCCGTTCAGCTTCTTTTACCACAGCATTCACTTCAGGGGCTCAAACTCCCGTGAAAATGCATAAGGACCACAAGAGATCCCCCAGTAGGTCCTGTCAGTCTGTGGAACCTCCTGCCAAGACATCTAGACCTCCAGAGCTGACCACCTCGGCTCCAACAGTCAACCAGGCCTCTCCTCAGCATCGGAGCTGAAGTTTCTTCCTGGATCCTGTGACATCCAGACCTTTCTCCCTGGAGCCTGTGACATCCAGACCCAAGTCCCCCTTTCCTACACCGAACCAGACCTGGTTTCAGGCCTGCTTCTGTTGCCACCTCCGTTACGTCTTCTCGCAGCCTTTCTGAAGCTGAGGGTGACAGCATGATGGTTCAGTTTCTCAGAGCACAAATCCAGCAGGAGATCTTGCCTGTTCCTTCCCCCTAGATCCACAAGCAATATTCCGGCCTTTACTCCTATTTCTCATTCTCCAATCCAATCCCTGGTTTGAGCTATTCGGTCCGAGTTTTCCTGCAGTAGAGACATTAGAGCCAACAGGTATGGTTACCTCTGCTCAGACTGTCTCCCTGATTCATCTGGCTTCAACAGTTTCAAGAGTGGCTCTAGTGTCTGTTCTGAGGGGTTGGTGTCGGCTACAAAGTTTTTGGAGCTCTCTGTTCCTGTCAGGCCTCGGTGTTTGATAGCTCAACTCCAACTCTTGTCTCAGATGCAGGACAGTTGGGATTTGTGGGGCTTCCTCGTCGACAGCTTTGGCTCTGACCGGGGTGCCCTCTGTGTCTTGATCTCCCTCTGCATTCGAGGTGATAGAGAGGGTTCTCTCTGTATGCAGAAGAGCTTCAACTCTACTTGCTTCAGAGCCTGGCCCCCTCCAGCAGCCTTTGTGCTTGAGCCATCTACTCTGTTTCCTCTGGGATAGCCTTTCCAGAAGGACTTCCAGACTGCTTCCCTTTTGGAACACCCAGAGTGTTCCAGTACCTCCCTAGAGAGCACCCCACTGAAGAGGTTTCTCAGAAGCACCAGTGCAAAAGAAGGCACTTGGATTCCCTCACAGAGGACACCGATCTTGATGAAGTGGCAAGGTCCCCAGATCACCACCTGAGGGTGTCTGACTTGGACATCATGGAAATTCTATGCCTAAAGGGTGGTTGGTCTTCCCCAAACCCTAACACAAAGGAATCTGTATTTCTGGAAGCTTTTGGATCAGACCCATGTACTACTTTGGTACTCTCCCCTGTAGTCCCCCTTATTAACCTTGTATCGTGCAGGAAATGGAAGGAGCCAGAAGCAGCGGAACCAATCCCTAAGCAGCTCAATAAGATTCTTAGTGCCCATTCTGACCTCCCCATTGGACTATGGGTGTTCCCATCAATGCCAATGGTGGTAGCTGCTGCCACCAAAAAGGAGCTGGCCCAGCAGAGCTCCACTTTCCGTCCTCCTAACAGGGAATCTAGAGCTTTAGACAGGTTTGGGAATGGGCGACTTTTGCAGTGCGAGCGCTGAATTGTTTGGCACACATAACCAGACTACAGAGGGGCTTAGTCAAGGAACTCTCTAGTTCTGTCCCAGGGTCCATCAGAATGGCCACCCTTCAGTCTTTTATTTCGAACATGTCCATAAGGTTAATTTCACATGCTGCAGAAGGTGCCTCATGGACCACCGGATCAGGCATTGTTACTAGACACCCTGCCTGGATGTGGCTGTTTTTTCTCAGAAACCTGCAAGGCATCCTTCACCAGTGCCCCTTTGGATGAATAGACTCTCTTCAGTCCAGCAGTCAGAGACACTCTCCCCCAAAGTGAAAAGGATGGAAAGACCTTGCTTGCCATTGGGATCCGCTTCTCTACCCCACAATGGACCTTTTTCAGGAATAAATGTGAAGGTAAGAAGTTGTGGTTCTGAAAATCTCAAGTTCCTTTTTAGGCAGGTGCTGCCCTCATGGCAGAGGGGGTCCGATTAAGCAAGGGTCTTGGGATTCTTTCTCAGACAGACCCAATCAGACATCCTGAGGGATTGCCCGACTGCTAGTCTTTGGAGGCAGTCGGGGGACATTTGTCTTAACATCCAACAGCCTGAGAAGCCATCACAAAAGATTGTTGGGTGTTTATACCCAGAGGCTATTCAGTACCCTTTTTCCAGAAACCCCCTCCAAGCAAAACCCTCCCTAATGTTCCACCCAATTAGAGGGAGGCTGCAGTATTAGAGGTTTTGAAGCTTCTCTGAAAAAGTGATCCAAAGTGTTCCCACAGACAAGCTCAGATCAGGCATCTACACCAGATTCTTTTTAGTGCCCAAAAAGACGAAGGACCTCAGGCCCATTCTGGTCCTTACCACCCTCAACAAATTGGTTGCCAATTCAAAGTTCCGAATGGTCACTAAACAGTCCATTCTGTGCTTCCTGCAGAAGGACAACTGGATGTGATGTACTCTATAGACCTTCAGGACATGTACTATCACATCAAGATGAACAGATGCTCCAAGAAGGTTCCTCCTCTTCTGGCTAGAAGCCAATCATTATCAGTTCAGAGTGCTGCCCTTTGGTCTCATCACAGCCACCAGGTTGTTCACCAAATGTATTGCAGTTGTGGCAGCTTACCCAAGACTGCAGGGATTCCAGGTGTTTCCATACCCAGACGATTGGCTCCTAACTGCTCCCACTAGGCATCGACTCATAGAAGCCAGAGAATTCCTGTTCCACCTAGCATTGACCTTGGGCATCTCTCTCAACCTGAAAAAGTCTCAAATTCAACTTGTCCAAGTCATAGACTTCATTGGAGCCTGTCGGGGCACCATTTGTTCTCTAGCCCTTCTTCCTCCGGACAGAATTTCCACCTTAAGGGCTCATGTCAAACAGATAACGGACATTTTTTCTCCCCAAGCAAGTCTTGTCCTAAGGGCCTTGGGGTCCATGGCGGCCACAATCACACTGGTACTGCTAGCTCACCTTCACGTAAGAGTACTTTAATGGACCTTAGCAGTCCAGTGGTCCCTCCTTTACTTCCCATTGAATTACCCTGTCAGGATTTCACGAGCATGTAAACACACTATTCTCTGGTGGGTCCAGTCCAAGGATCTTCAAGGCCGCTCATTCATCCTATCCCCTTCCAAGGCCACTGTGACCACAAATGTGTCCCAGGTTGGGAGAGGGGGGCATTATCTGAGACAAGCAGACCAAGGCACGTGGTCCCCCATAGAGACCAACTTCCATATAAATGTTCTGGAGATGAGTGGTGGTGGTTGCATTGCAAGCCCTTCATTCCTCTCCCCCTATAGGAACTGTTGCTGATCAGACAGACAACATGTCAGTGGTCTGCTACTTCAAGCAAGGAGGAACCAGATCTTGCCCCTTGTGTCAAGAGGCCATGAGGCTTTGGCAATGGGCAATTTCTTCCAACCACTTTCTCATAGCAGTGCACATTCCAGGGAAGTCAAACATCCTGGCAGAAAGGTTCAGCATGACCATTCTGATGCCTCATGAGTGGTCTCTGAAGCCTTCAGTGACAGATATGATCTTCCAGAGATGGGAACAACCTTGCTGCGAACCTTTTGCGTCTCCCTCCAACACCAAGTGCAGTGAGTTTTTTGCCCTGATTCCTCCTCAAGGACAGTCACTGAGAGACACTCTAGTCCATGCTTGGCCCCCTGGTCTACTTTATGCCTGTCCTCCTCTTCCACTCATTCTGAAATTTTTGCAAAAAGCTCAGAGGTTGAAGTGGTCCTCATTGCTCCCTTTTGGCCTTGACAAGTTTGGTTCCCTTTCCTTTGGTCTCATCTGATCTGTCTGCTGTGAACTCTAGCTCCCTCTCCAGATCTGTTGTCCCATCCCTCGGGACACTCCCATCCGGAGCTCCTGAACCTGAAAATAACTGCTTTGTTACTCCACTTCCAATGATGGCCTCCCGGGCTTTCTTCCTCAGGTAGAAAAATGTTGGTTCTTGCACACAAACCATCCATGAGGAAGCTGCCCAACAGTATAGTATCCATTGGAGCTCATCAGAATAATCTAGACCCTTTTGCAACTCCGGTTCCTGCTGTGTTGGAATTTCTGGCTTATATATTTCGTAAAGGAGCTAGTTTTCCTGCGGTGAAAGTGCTATTGGTGACCATTTCCACTTTTCACATAGGGGAGAATTCCTTTGCTCTAGTCTCTAAATTGTGCAAAGCCTTTTTAAAAGGTACTTTTCTCCGTCATCCTGTCAAGGAACCTTTTACCCCCTGGGATCTCACCTTGGTTTTAGGCTTTAGTCTCACTCCCTTTCGAGCCTTCTGCTAAGGTAGATTTAAAACTTGGGATCTGGTAAACCATCTTGGTGGCCATTACCCCATCCGAAACAGTATCTGAATTACAGGTTTTATCTTGCAAGCTTCCATATTTAATTTTTCACAAGGACAGAGTTACTTTGCAAACTAACCCTTCCTGTCTGATGATGTTGATCTTCATTTATCCTTGACCTTTGGGACACAGTTCCAATCCTCGGAACCGGCTCAGCTGTTACACAGCTTGCGCAAACCAAAAACTCTTGAGCCAAGATTCTACTCACAATACCCCTCTCCAGATTACCACAGATCTCATTTGCTGCTCTCATAGCAAGACGCATCAACCAGATTCTCTCAGCAAAGTAAAAAATTTCTTCGTAGTTTTTTAAAAAAAGACCCTCTTCTATTTTTTATATATATATATATATATATATATATATATATGTATTTTGCTATTTACTTGCATATCTTGATACATCTTTTGTTAGTATTGGTGTAGCCGTTTTCCCTTACTAGTTCTTGCTATCCCTCTCCCTTGACACTACGGTGTTCTCTGCCTACCATCATTGGTAGGTTTTCCCTTATTTTTTCATACCTATCATCTCCCTTTTCTGTCTGCAAGTGAGTGTGCCTTTTCCTACATACTGGTACTCCCTTTATATCATTGTTGGTAGTATTTTCTCTCTACCTTTTTCATAGTTCTGGTCTGCCATTGGTAGCCATTCCCTTTGTGTGTGTGTGTGCCCTTCCTTTTTGCCATTGTTGGTTAACATGGCAGATTTAAACAGAAATGGAACATGGACAGAAGAGGAGCCATTCGGTGCCGGCATCCCCCTCGGCTCTGGCAGCCAAGAAACAAATATTCGGCTCCTACAGCTCCTGCAGAACCGAAGTCTAAAGTTAAGAAACTTTCAGAACTGATTTCCTCAGCACCATCTGCCATTACTCCCTCAGCACCAAAGGTCTCGATGCCGACCATTTCAGTACTGTCAATTTTAGCTTCTCTGTCGGTACTGGCTTCTCCTGTGACTCTTCCAAAAATGTTGGAGCCAATACCTCTCTTGGTGCTGAAAGCGAATGTCATCAATGTACCCAGGACAAGATATTTCCCCTTCTATTGACCCCTTTGTGGGACAACTTCCAAGTCCATTTGTAGAAAAAAACAAAATCCCCCTCAGGCTTCTCTTTATGTTCCTCTGGGAGTCTGAAGTTGATGTTGTGAGGTTGGTGGATCAGCTCCTGCTGGCTAGTGGTCTTTCTGTTTCTTCCCAGGCTCCACTCCCTTCTGCCAATGAAATTCTCTCTCCCAGGACTCCACCAAATGTTCCTCCGCTATCCTCCTCTGAAGGTTTAGAGCTTTCTACTCTGATCCCTCCAATTCCAGCTGCTTCGGTGCTGACAATCCTTACCCATTCAGCTCCAAGATCTGGCTTGTGTTCCTCATTTCCATCGAAATGATGGACTCCCGTGGTCGTGGCTCCGAAAGTCTCTTATCGGCTCCATTTTTTTTATTCAGGGTCATCCTTGACTCTTGGAGCTTCGGTTGACATGAGCTCTGCTTCGGCTCCCGCTTCGGTGGGAGGGTTCTTGGAGTGGGGTGTGACCATGGTTTTGAGGTTGTCTTTCTCTGTTTCGGACTGCCATCCCTCTTCAGGGGGACCTGCCTTCCAGGTTATGGAGAGGGCATTGGTCTCTGCAGGTTCTCAGATGGCTCCTCCTGTATCAGAGTATTACCTCTCAACCCACTACTGGCGCAGACAGTCAGGAGGAGAAGGTAACCGCACACACCACAAATCCAGTCTCACATAGAGCTATCGCAACAGCAAACCAAACACATAAACACACACAAACATACTCAGAGACTCTAAATAAAAATCTGCCCAAGCAGCAGAGACCTCCAAAGCAGACACCCAAGCAACCGCTACCCCACAACAATACCCACGTATCCCATAGTTCACAAAGTCAGTGTGCCACACAGTCACAGCCCTTAAGGCTAAACAACACTCCTAATACACTTGTAATAGGTGACTTTATTGTCAGACACTCTGACGTCCCACTCACCAGGCTGAACAAGGAGAAGGTCACTGTAAGCTGCCTGTTGGGTGTCAGGATCCGCCACATAACACAAGCACTCAGGTCACTCCAAAGCAAGTACAAATATGACTCCCATCATTGTCCATGCTGGTGTGAATGACCTGAGAAGTACCTCCCTGGACTACATGAAAAGCGACATAGAGGGGCTCTCTGATCATGTAGCCCAGGCCAGTATGACCATGACCTTGAGTAGCATCTTACCCTCACCAAGAATGATGCCACAATATAAAGACAAAATGATCAATTTTAACAATTGGCTAAAGTATTAGTGTCATTCAAAGGGGATCCAGTGTCTGTCAGCCTGGGATGACATGCTCGACAAGCTACGTTGCTTTGCTAGGGACAGCATGCACTTGTCACTCCTGGGCTTTTGAATACTGGCTAAGGCTCTTGCCACCCCCATAGTGCCTTTTTTAGGCAAGGCTCAAAAGACAAACCCACCTCCATAGACAACACAAGGAAAAAGAAACTAAGGGTAATGCTGCTCAATGCCAGAAGTCTAAACCTCAAGATGCACGCACTCGAGGCTCTCCTCAGTATGGAGAATATTGATATCTGTGCAGTAACAGAAACCTGGTTCAGGGCTCCCGAGAGCACCCCAGCACTACCAGGTTATACCTCATACCATGCTTTTCGGCCCCAAAACTCGGACCGAACCACAAAAGGAGGGGGAGTATCCATATTCAGCAAAGATGCCCACACCTCCAGGTTAATGGCACTGCACGAAGCATCAGAGACCATCCATGTGCATCTAACAGTGGGCAAAACTGCCTTTCAGTTTGTAGCCTGCTACAGACCAGCCTCCCAAACTCAGGAACCCCACTCGGCTTTCCTGAGAACACTGGAGAATATGAAGGTGTCTCTAAACACCATTATATCGGGTGACTTCAACTACCCAAACATAGACTGGGAGCACTACTCAAGCCCCAACACCCTCGCCCAACGGTTCCTAGAATTTATAAACTCAAATGTTATGGAACAACTGGTCACCACTCCCACAAGAGAGGAAACCATATTGGACCTGATCATCACCAGCATTGGGGACTCTATGTTCCATACCAGAGGTATACCCCTCATTGGTAAGATCTGACCATAAATTAATCTCACTGGACATCCATATACTGTCCCCACCCCCAGCCAAGGAAACCACAGTGAAGAACTTCTCAAAAGCAAACTTCACACTTCTCAAAACCGAAGTGGAATCCTTCAAAGCCCCCGGGCCAGTGGAAAATACGGCCCAAACCGCAGAATCCTTTACAAACGCATTCTATGGACACCTACAGGAATGCATGGATCGTACTATCCCAAATAAAACCAAGACTCACTCCTCCAAAGGCAAGAGACGTGTCTGGTGGACCCCAGCCATAAATAAGCTATACAACAGAAGGAGGAAGCTACTACATGATGGAGCAAAATCCCAAAAAGGGAAGGCATCTCTGATCAGTACTAGCAAGAAACTATGATCCCTCATAAAATCATCTAAGGCCAGCTTCGAAAGAAAAATTGCACAAGATGCTAAAGATAATCACAAGGCCTTCTTTAGTTATGTCAGGAACCTGGGTGGCAACTCCCAGATATGCTCTGAGTTAGTGCAAAATGACAAAAAATACACTGAACCCACAGACATTGCCAACATCCTGGCAGACAGGTTCAGTGCAAACTTCAACCCCCCTTCCCCCCCAAAAGAGCAAATGTCTGTCCCAACAGAGTGTAGCCTCCCTGACATCACAAATGCACAGGTGAGAGCTGCCCTCTCCAAAGCAAAAAAAACAGCATCAGTGGGACTGGACAGTGTCCTGGGCTGCGTCTTACATGAGCTCCAAGAAGAACTGAACACTCACATAAAGTCACTGTTCAATCTCAGCCTTACTACAGGATATGTACCCAAGGAATGGTGTACAGCAACAGTGGTCCCACTCCACAAAGGTGGTGCCACAACGGACCCCGGAAACTATTGCCCTATAAGACTGACTAGCCTGGTCTGCAAAGCTATGGAGTATATCATCATGGTACTCATAAACAAAAACATTGGGAAACTCCAAACACTGGATCCTACCCAATTCAGCTTTGTTAAGGGCAGATCTTGCCTCTTGAACCTGGTTGAATTCTTTGAAACAGTCACCAAAGCCATAGATGAAGGGAAGGTAGTCCACACAGCCTACCTGGACCTCGCAAAAGCCTTCGACACAATACCCCACTCAGGCATCATAAATAAGCTCACCAGCTTACATATCAACCCCCATGTCACAAGATGGGTTGTAAACTGGCTCAGGGATAGAATCCACATGGTCAGAATTGCAGGTGCCATGTCAGACTCTAAACCAGTTACAAGTGGCGTCCCACAAGGCTCAGTCCTGGGACCTCTCTTGTTCGGTATATATTTCACTGAGGTACAGGCTAACATGGGAGGACTATGGCTGACCAAGTTCGCAGATGACTGCAAACTGGGTGCCATAATCAACTCGCCGACTGACACAAGCATCCTCCAAAAAGGGTCTCACAGAGACGGATAACTGGTGCCAGAGCCATGGCTTAAAGCTAAATGCCAAAAAGTGCATAGTCATCCCCTTTGGGAAAAACAAAGTGCCCACAAATTACCACATAGGTGGTAATCCATTAAGTACGGAAGAAGTAATTAGTGATTTGGGGACCCAAGTAGATAGCAATCTCTCCTTTGACAATCACGTTGCCAAAGTGGTTAGAAAGACCTTCTATATAGCCCACCTTATCACGAAAGGGTTCACATCTAGATCAAGAGAGGTCATTGTGCCCCTCTACTCATCAGGCCCATAATTGAATACAGTGCCCCATTTGGGATGTACCTTACCCGACACCTGCAGCAACTGGAAAGACCCCAAAAGTACCTCACCAAGAGGATCAAGGGACTCAAACAGATGCCCTACACAGTTAGGCTAAAGAAACTCCAGCTCTACACAGTTGCTTACCGCCTACTCAGAGGCAATCTGTGCCTGACGTATAAAGCAATGTCCAGCCCAGAATTAATGGACATGCTCCACCTCAGGAAACTGAAATCCCTTAGAGCTACACACTCCAGGGACTTAAACCTCAGCACAGAAATAAATAGGACATGCTGGAGGAACAGATTCATATCCCAGAGGCTCCCCCTCACTCTGGAACAAAATCCCAATCCATGTTAGGCAGAGCCCCTCAATGACCTTCTTCAAGAGAAGTCATGACGAGTGGATGGGAGATCGTAGGTTTACCCCTGGGATCTCTTTTGTGTCCCTACTAGACAGAGGCACAGTAAACTAAACTTAAAAGGGCTATCTTCTGTGACCTACTATACAGAGGCACAGTCAACTAATCTAAAAGGGTGGCGAAAGCCAAACACACTCTGGCTAGGCTTATAAATGCCCTAGGGCAGATAGCCTAGTATCAACCTATGAACCCTGGGACTCCCTCTAGTCCAGAGCTACCACCAACCTCTATGCCCAGGCAGCGAGCACCAAAGCTTCAGGAGACCCTTTTGCAGGGCCCCTCTGCTTCAGAGTCCTTCCTAGAGATTCCCATTGAGGAAACACCCAGAAAAAGATGTGTACAAGGAAACACAGAGGAATCTGTCACAGAAGAGACAGACTTTGATGATGGTGAGGGTTTCCCTCTGTCACCCCTTGATGTCTCCTTAGGAAATATTCTAGAAATCCTGAAACAGAGGGGTAACTGGAAGCCCAAAGACCCTACCTCTGAGGGAGGTGGTGTACCTGAAAGCTTTTGGTGCTCACTCATCTACTTCTTGGGTGACCCCACCTGCTGACGACCTTATTAAATTGAGCACACAGTGATCTTGGAAGGCTCCTGTTTCCGTAGAGCCAGTCCGCAGGAGACCAGGCAAAATTCTAAGACCATCAGCGTTGGGCTAAGGAGCTAGCAGTAGATGCTATGGTGGTTGTGGCAGCCACCAAGAAGGAACTTGCAGAAGAAAGTTCCACTGTTCATCCCCATAATCGAGAGGCCATGGCGATGGACAGGTTTGGAAAGTGAGTGGATGCATCATCGACCTTCGCTTTAAGGTCCTTGAATTTTATGGCACACTTTACTAGGCTCCAGAGGGATCTGATCAATGAGTTGCCAGATACCCTTGCAGGAGCTGTATCTGAAGAGGTCCAAGAGAGTGACTTCCCAGCTAGGTACCCTGGAGTGTATTTCCAAATCATCCATGAGGCTTATCGCTCACACAGCCAAAGGAGTGACTAGGGCAGCAGGTTCCGGCATTGTCATAAAGCATCACACCTGGATGAGCTTGTGTGAGTTTGCAGAGCCATTTAAGTCTTCTTTCATCAGTGCTTCTTTTGACAGATCTTCCTTATGATCTTCCTTATTTGACCCCAAAGTCAAAGAAACATTAGCCAGGTGCAAGAAAGATGAAAAGACCCTGTCTGCAGTGGGCATACGTTTTTCTGCTCCCCAACAGTTCTATTCTAGGAAACAGAGGAGCGGGAAGACGTGGTTCAAGAAATCCCAAGGGCCTTTGTAGGACACACGTGGCGATGGCTCTGCTCGGGGCAGTGGGGGATCTTCAGTGGAAGATGCCGACCCCTGCAGCAGAGGTGGCCTGCAAAATTAGGGTTCCAGAGAGTCTTTCTCTGGGAAACCCTACCAGCGGTCCCGAAAGGGAGCCTGGTTGCTTACCTCTGGAGGCAGTCGGGGGAAAATTCTCTTTACACTCTAGGGCTTGGCAACAAATAACAGGTTCTTGGGTGCAAAGGATTATTGTTAGAGGTTACCACATTCCTTTCACTCTCATTCCAAGATCAAGAAGACTACTTCCTCATGTTCCACCCAATCGGAGGGATCAAGCAGCTCTGGAAATTCAAAAGCTGCTTGAAAAAAGTCATTCAAAAAGTCCCACCAGACCAGATAGTATCTGGATATTACTCAAGGTTCTTTTTGGTGCCAAAAAAAAAAAAAAATGGGACTTGAGACTGATTTTGTACCTCAGCCTTCTAAACAAGTTTGTTCAGCGAACTAAATTCCAGATTGTCACAGTACAGTCTATATCCTATGCTGCTTAGAGGAAGATGATTGGATGTGCTCTGTAGATCTTCAGGACACATACTACCACATAACAGTGGACAAGTGCTCCAGAAATTTCCTCTGCTTTTGGCTAGGAGCCAATCATTTTCAGTTCAGAGTGTTGCCCTTTGGCCTCACCACAGCCCCCAGGGTGTTCATCAAGAGTTTGGCAGTTGTGACAGCTCACTTGAGACTGCATGGATTTCAGGTGTTTCCATATCTAGATGACTGCCTTATCACCGCTCCTACCAGGCATCTACTGCTTTAAGCAACAGACTGCATTCTTTGACTGCTCGCCTGGGCATTACAGTTAACCACGCAAAATCTCAACTAAGTTTGACTCAAGATCTAGAATTCATAGGAACCTGTCTAAGTACCACCACTTGTACAGCTTCCCTTCTGCTACACAGGCTAGAAAAGGTAAGATTCCAAGTACAAGCCATTCTCTCCAACAACAAGGTACCTGTACTTAGTCCTTCAAGCCTTACGGCCCATGTCAGCTGCCATTACCTTAGCTCCACTAGCAAGATTTCACATGAGACTACTACAGTGGCTTTTGGCATCCCAGTTGTCCATCCTGACCCATCCAGTGACTCATTCCATTTTAATCACCAGTCGTTGCAAGGACTTATCTTGGTGTATGGACTCCCAAGAAAATTCTATTAGGATGTCCCTTCGTTCCACCTCAACCCAAGGCCATAGTGACCATGAACACCTCCCAGATTAGGGAGGTGCATTATTTGAGAAGAACCAAGGCAATTGGTCCACAATGGAGGCCAATCTGCATATCAGTGTTGTGGAACTGAGGGCAGTGCTGTTAGCGTTGTAAGCCTTCCAAACTGTTCTCCCTCTAGGAACGATTGAATTGTAATCAGACAATATGTCAGTAGTCTAGTACATCAACAAATAGGATGGAACTAAGTCTTACCCCCTGTGTCGAAAAGCTCTGACTGTGGCAATGGGCGATATCCTCCAACCGCTTTCTGATAGTAAAGCATATCCCGGGGAGCTTGAACATGATAGTGGGCAAACTGAGCAGATGTAAACTGCCTCACATGTGGTCTCTCAATCCCAGACTGGTGAAGGAGATTTTCCATTGCTGGGTCCAGCCTTCCTGTGACTTCTTTACATCAATCCTGAAAACAAGTGCAGCAGCTATTTTGCCCTAATTCCCCCTCAGGGGGAGTCCCCGAGAGACCTTCTCCTTCAAGATTGACCCTCGGGAGTACTGTTTGCCTTTCCCCCCTTCCCACTGATTCCTCTCCTTAAAGAAAGCCAGCAGGTTGAGAAGCAAGGTGATCCTCACTGTGCCCTTCTGGACTCGACACTTCTGGTTTCCCCTTTCTGTGGCTTCATTTAATTCACCATTCATGGATTCTGGATCCATTTCCGGATTTTCTGTCTTGTTCAAAGGGACTGGTGCACCCAGTCTTCAGAACCTCAAGCTTACAGCTTGGCTCCTCTAATTCCATTAGTCGCCAAGCGGATAAATTTATCTTCTGCCATCCAAAAAATCTTATTGGCTTCCCATAGACCGTCTACCAGGAAACTTTACCACAGCAAGTGGGAAAATATTTTCTATTTGAGTGCACTGTAATGGTCTTAACCCCTTTTCTGCACCAGTTAAAAAGGTATTGAAGTTTTTAGCTTTTTGGTCAAGGAGCATCTGCTTCTACTGTTAAGGTCCAAATAGCTGCTGTTTCCAGTTTCCACAGTGGCTTTGAAGACCATTCACTAATTTCCCATAAATTGTGTAAAGTTTTCTTGAAGGAAGCCTTGTGGTTGAAACCACCTTTTAAAGACCTTCTAGCTCCTTAGGATCTGAATGTGGTTTTGCAGTCTTTGATACTTCCCCCCTTTGAACAAGTGGCTGCCTATCACAAAGTTTCTTTCATGGAAGATCATTTTTCTGAAGTTATGTACTTACTTTGACATTCCATCTGTGTTGTCAGTCTTCATTTATCTTTGGCACCCCACCCTCCTTCCTGCAGTGTTTTTGGAGGATTGGACACTTGTCCTGATAACTTTATCAGGTTTGACCGTGGACATAGCCTGTTCAGTTCCATACACAGTGTGTCCTCCTGTGTAGCTGCAAACTTGATCTAAGGTAATCTGGAGAGGGGTATTGTGGGTAGAGTCTTAGCTCGAGAGTTTTTGGCTTGTGTGAACTGTGTAGTGGTTGAGCCCGGTTCCAAAGATCAGAACCATGTCACAAAGGTCAAGAATAAATGAAGATCGACAACACAGATGGAATGTTATGGTAAGTACATAACTTCTTTTTCTGCCCGAGGTGACATCTGAGGCGAACATAAACCAAGTTATCAACCTACCTGTCTTCCTGAATTTTCAAAACAGAGGAGAGTATCAGCTTCATACGTTGGACGTGCACAGACAGCTTTGTTTCTATTTTGATAGAAACAAAATTCTTTGTAAAATCTGATCAGCTTTTCTTTTCCTTTTCTAAGTCTAGGTTGAGTAAATCAGTTTCCAATGTTACCCTGGCTCATTGGCTTACTAGTTATATTAAACTTGTTACTCCACAAGGGGCATCCCTTTACCGTGTCGCATTAAGGCTCATTCTACTAGGTCCATTTCCACCTCTTCAGCCTTTTGGTCGAAACTTCCCATTGATGAAATTTGTGCAGCCGCTACTTAGTCAAACCACCATACCCTTTAATATCACATTACAAACTAGACATTGTCTCCCTTTGCTTCTGCTGAGCTCCATAATATCCTTCCTTGAGGGTGTCCCAAGTTCTTCTGTAGCTGAGGATTCTGTCCCACAGGTTGAAGAGCAAATTAAGGCAACAACGTAAGATGAAGGTATGTGCTCACCATAATGTTCCATCTGTTGTTGCCTCTCATTTGCTCTTCAACCTTCTCTCCCGCCATCCCCCTACCTGTGGAGAGGGACCTAACGAAATTATTTGGAAAAATACTTCATTACTGTTTGAGCTCCTGAAGTATTCCTTTCTGGCTTGCCCTTTTGTCTTTGGGTGATCTCTTCCTGCTTGTATGATTACATGATATATAGTGTGGCAGCAAACGTGATCTGAGGGATTTGGAGGGGCATATCTCAGATGTCAGAGCCTGGAACTTTGGTATACAGCCGAGTCAGATCTGATCCTTGATCTGAACCCACAGGTTGGAGAGGAAAATAAGAGGCAACAACACAGATGGAACGTTATGGTGAGTACATAACTTCTTTTTTGTTGTAGATTATACTAAAAACTCTACCAGTGCTGGTCTTTCACTTAGGATCCCCTTATTCACTTCTCTTTGCCTGATGTTCGTGTTTCACTGTTGCAGTCCTAACCAATGGGTTATCTGGCTCCCGGTAGCCCTCGATCGGCCAGAATACCAAAGGTAAGTAAATATGACATCGGTTGTCGTCGGTTGTAAAGGACATCAGGATGTCCGATACAAAAGGAGGCAGCCAACGTCACTTCCTCAGTCTTCCTTGCCGTGGAGCCAGAAGCAGAAGCATTTTTGCACGAGTGCCGGTCGGCAGTTTACCTTTTTGGTTTGCGACTACAAAGTTGAAGTCAACTACAGCTAAGTACCCCATTGGGGATCCTCTTTTCTTGCCTTAATGAATGTCAGAAAAGGTTAATAATTGTCTTACCTGTGGAAAGTAGATTCACCACAGAGATTTTCATTCCTATTGTATTTGTTTACGACTTGACCACGACCTTCCTAATTGCGATCGCTGTGCTTCCTTTAATCCACGTACTATTCATAGTCTGGCTAAGCTTTTAGCTAAGCATTTTGGAGTGTGGCCTGAGGTTGTCGTTATGGTGTCCGCTGGTCTTCAGGCTTCGGATATCCCTAAGAAGCATAAGGATAAGGACTGCGACAGGCTTCAGATGGTCAAGTCTTTGGGTGATGTTAAGTTGGTCATCAGTCCTGCGATAGCCAGTGAGGCGCCTTTGCAGCCCCTTCAATCCGCGGATTTTCTACCACAGGCCTCGGATGAGACCATTTCAAAGTCCCCCAGGCCTCCGGCTTCCATTTTGTCTTCTGACCTTCCGCCTGTCACCCCTTTATCTGGATCCGGAGCCGCTAAGCTGGCTCCGGTGTCTGAGGCCTCCATTCTTCATTCGGACAGCAAGCTCATACCGAAGACCTCTGCCACAATGTCAGTGGTTGCCAAGCCTCCCGAGTTCTTCAGATTTGCAGGTAAATCTTCCAGTCGTAAGCCTGTGAAGAAGCAGGCTCCAGTTTCCTCTCCTTCCCCTCAGTCTCAAATAGTTAAAATGGCTAACGACCTTTTGACTCTTATTAGGGTTTCACAGCCTCCTCCTTCACAAAAAGGGGTAGGGTTGTCTCTCCTGAGGCTTTATCTTATTCAGATTCTGATACTTCTAGCATTTCTGCTGATGAAGAGGAAGTTTCTCAGGTTTTTTCTCCTTTTGAGGATTCAGATGCAGAGGAATCCATTCCTTCCATTTCTCCTCCAGAGGATTTCTCTTTTGGTGGTACTTTGAATACTCTCAGGGAGCATTTTAAATGGGAAAGTCAGGATTATCCCAATCTAAGAAAGGATCAGGGAGTTTTTGGATTTGCCTCAGCATAAGCCTCTGGCTATTCCTCCAGTGTTGGAAGTGGTTGATGATGTTTTCCTTGAAAATTCCTCGACTCCAAATTCGGTTCCTCCTGCTCCAGGAAACCTGACCGGTACTATAGAGTGCCTAATTCTCATTTGTTTCTTTTTAGGAATCCGCTAGCTGATCCAGTGGTTATTTCTCAAGGGCCTAAAGGAGTTAAGGCCACTGTTACCAAAAATTATGTTCCTTTCGACAGAGAATCTAGGAACCTAGATAGGTGGGGTAAAAAAGTTTATACCTCTGCCACTCTTGCTATTAGGTCTACTAATTGCCTTTTTCATATGCTTAAGTATCAGCAGCACACCTTGGAGGCTATTAAATCAAGGATTGCAAGTGTGCCTCTTTTGGCAGAATGCAAGGATATGCAGGATTTGCTGAATTCTGGCAGTCTTGTCAATAAACATTCATTACATTGTGGTTTTGACATTCTAGAAGCCTCCTGCAGGGCTACAGCTACTGGATCTGTTATTAGAAGGCATGCTTGGCTCAGGAAACAGCCCCTTCCAGAGCCTGTCAAGGCTAAGATTTTAGATGTACCTTTACATAAGGACAGTCTTTTTGGCAGCAAAGCAGAGGAAGTGCTCCAAAAAGATGGAGGATAAGGCCAAGTCTATGCAGTTAGACTTTCTGCAAGTTCAACCTCCTCGCTTCAGCAGGAATTACCCTTCTAAGAGTTGCTGGTTTCCTGATACCAGCAGACAGAACCATTCTAGGACTAGAGGTTACAAATCTTCTAGGGGTAGGTGGCTACCCCTCAACGGTCTAAGCGTTGACATGCTTCCACTTCCAAGGTGGAAAGTTCTAAGCCTACATCTCAATCCAAACATTCTCAATGTCTCTGTCCAGCAACTGCCTGTTCCTGCTTGCCCGGAGAATCCTTTAGGGGGAAGGTTGGCCTTTTTTTGCAAATGTCTGGGCCACCATCACGGACGACAAATGGGTACTCAGAACTGTATCCCTAGGACATAGGTTATCTTTCTACACTTTTCCAGTACCCAAAGGATTCCCGGGCACTCCTCCAAACCAAAGGGCAGAAGTTGAAAAGCAAATTTTGTCTCTGTTACATCTGGGAGCAATAGCATCAGCTCCTGCTCAGCAGGTAGGCCAGGGCTTCTATTCCAGACTTTTCTTAGTTCCAAAAAAAAAAGAAAGCACCTAGCGTCCTATCCTAGATCTTTCTATTCTGAACTCTTTCTTGGTAATTCCAAAGTTCGTAATGCTCACTCTGCATCAGTTGCTACCAATGTTAGACAAGGACTCCTGGCTAGTAACTTTGGATTTCAAAGAAGCTTATCTGCACATACCTATCAGGGAAAGTTGCAGGCAATACCTTCGTTTCAGAGTGGACAAGCAACGTTATCAATTACCTGCACTGCCCTTTGGCTTATCTACTGCTCCCAGAGTTTTCACAAAGTGCCTAGCTCCAGTCATTGCTTTTTGCAGGCAGAAGAAAATTCAGATTTATTCATACTTGGATGACTGTGTAATTCAAGCAAATTCTCAGGAACAGCTGTTAAAGGATCTGGAATTTGTAAAGACTCTTTTTTTTCTTTCCTGGGTTACACTTTCAACGAGGAAAAATCAAAAATGGTGCCATCCAAGGAGATAACATTCCTGGGAACGAGTCTGAACACAGCCACCCAGATGATATATCTCACCCAGGAGAAGCAGGCACCCCTTTCAGTTTACTTCAAAGATTTGGCAAGCCTGTCCCAGTTTCCTGCAAGGAAATAC
Organism: Protopterus annectens; assembly: GCF_019279795.1. Classification (NCBI taxonomy): domain Eukaryota; kingdom Metazoa; phylum Chordata; order Ceratodontiformes; family Protopteridae; genus Protopterus; species Protopterus annectens. The sequence goes on from NC_056737.1 coordinate 273,254,131, forward strand.
CTGCAAGCTCTGGGATACATGGCCTCTTGCATTCTCATGATTCCATATGCAAGACTACATATGAGGAAATTGCAATGGTACCTCAGGAACCTTTGGTGTCAGCACACACAGGACCTGGATATGATAATTCCTCTGCTTCCATCTCTGCAGACAGAGTTTCTGTGGTGGGCAACAGCCTGTCTGCAAAACAAAGGCAACCCCCTGCCATTCAGGTTATAACCACGGATGCATTGGACTATGACTAGGGAGCTCACCTAGATGGCAGATGCATACAGGGATGTTGGAATGCCCAGCTGGTGCACCTGCACATAAATCTAAAGGAGTTGATAGCAGTTCAGCAGGCCTTACTAGCTTTCAAGCATCTTCTTTCTCCAGGAACTCTGCTTGTCAGAACAGACAACACCACAGTCATGTGGTACATCAACAAACGGGGAGGGACTCATTCTTACCCCATGTGCAGACAGAGCATGAATCTCTGGTCCATAGCAGCATCCTTGGACCTGCATCTCCTAGCTCAGTTTCTTCCAGGGAGACTCAATGTTTTGCCAGACCAGTTGAGCAGACAGTCCCTGGATCCTCATGAATGGCAACCGAACAGAGCAGTTTTTTACAGCATCATTCAGCGTTGGGACACTCCTCAGGTGGATCTATTCTCCTCCCCAGACAACCACCTTCTACCACTTTTTTGCATCAGACAGCATCACAGCAAGGCCTGGAGAGTGGATGCTGTGTCCTTCACTTGGACGCTTCTGGCAGTTTATGCCTTCCCTCCTGTTCCTCCTCTTCCCAGAGTATTATTGAAGATCAGGGACGAAAGACCAAGGACTATTCTCATAGCTTCGGACTGGCCCAGACAACATTGGTATCCCTGCTTCATGCTCTCTCTCAATTTCCTCCTTGGCATCTTCCTCTGAAGCCAGATCTTTTGCTTCAGGAAGGGGGAAACATTCTACATCCTCATCTTCAGTGTCTCCATTTGGCAGCATGGCTCATTGTATGAGTCCATCATTTTCTTCTTCCCTTTCCCAGCAGGTGGTTAATGTGCTCCGGGAGGCCAGGAGGCCTAGCACTAAGAAGTCCTTTGCTGGCATATGGGAAAGATTCTCTCATTGTATGCAGGCTAGAGGGGAATCTTCTCAGCCTACCCTTCCTCTGTTCCTGGAATACTTGGCTGATTTGCTTCAGGGTGGTCTTTCTTTTTTTTCTATCAAGATCCATGTTTCAATCATTTCTGCTCAAATTTCTTTTGAGTAACCCATTTTCTCTCATCCCCTGATGGAAATGTTTCTCAGAGGTGCTTACAACTTAAAACCTCCCAGAAGGGCACCTACTCCAGCCTGGGATCTTAATTTTGTTCTTGAGAAACTCACTCTTCCTCCTTTTAAGACAGCTGCCACTGCAGATTTAAAGTTTCTCTCTTGGAAGACTGCCTTCCTCTTGGCTATAACTTCAGCAAGGAGGGTTTAGGAGCTGCAAGCTTTGATAGCTGTGGAGCCTTTTCTTATTTTCCATGCAGATCGTGTCTCTGAGAACCAATCCCAATTATGCCTAAGGTGGTTTCTAGCCTGACTCTTAATCAGTCCATACACCTTCCTACTTTCTTTTCTAATCCTCAAAATAGAGATGAAAGGATCCCTACATTCTCTTGATGTGCACAGACAGCTCAGGTTTTACCTGGACAGGACTAAAGACCTTCAGAAATCAGCACAGTTGGTCAGTTTTGCCCCTGGAGCTCGGGGCAAAGCTATCTCTAAGCAAACCATTTCTAAATGGATTGCACATTGTATTATTTTCTGTTATTCCTTTCATGGCAAGGTTCCTCCTCAAGGGGTTAGGACCCACTCCACAACAGCAGCTTCCATTTCTGCAGCCTTTTTAAGGGGTGTTTCTACTAAAGACATTTTGGAAGCTTGCCGCATGGTCTTCTGTTTACACTTTCACAAAGCATTATAATTTGCCTTTGTTTTCTAGAGCCAAGGCAGAGTTTGCCACTGCTGTTCTGCAGGGCATTCTCTCCAATCCTTGATTCTGTTGGTTCCTCCTCCCTTTTCTCTGGGCTTTGGTAATCAACCCATTGGTTAGGACTGCAACAGTGAAACACAAACATAGTACAGTTGTGTACACTTACCATAAATGTAGATGTTCGAGTGTATTCAGTGTTACAGTCCTGGATGTCCTTCAAGAATGCAACTGCAGTCATAACATACGGGTTGTCCTGCCTCAGGCAGCCCTCGGTCGGCCGGATTCCAAAGTCTGGGTCCGACGTCGGCTGATGTCGCATTTCTCTCCGACGTCAGAGCGGCAGGAGTACATAAGCATCAGCTGACGCCATCTTCTTCAGTCTTTCTTGCCGCGCGGTGCCCGAAGCAGAAGCAGTTCGCAAGTGCCGGTCAGTCAGCTCCTGTATTCTTCGATCGGAAGTCATCAAAAAAGCTAAGTAAAACGTTGAGGACCTTTTCTTGCCTCAGCCGATGTCAGAAATTACTGAAAAAGTAAATAATTGTTTGTCTTGTGGTAAACAAATACCTCATAAGGATTTCCATTCTTACTGCCTTCCTTGCCTTGGCCCAGACCACGACGTCTCGACCTGTGCCGCCTGTGCTCGCTTCAATAAGCGCGCACTCAGGCGCCGGGTGGAGGTCGATGAAGACTTTTTCAGCGAAATTCGATTATACTATGCCGTCGGAATTACCAACATTGCAGACTCCTAAAAAACGGAAAGACCGAGACCGACATCCTCGGCCCGCGTCTTCCACCGACACCACGCCAAAACCTACCGCGAGTGCCCCGGTTCCCTCTGAGGCGGTTATTTCACCACTCCGAACCGAAGACACCGCATTACCGATACCTCCGATACCAGAGACCACACCGACGCCAGTTATTGATTTTCCTCCGGATACTGAAACCGAGGAAATGCCCGAGACCATTGCTGTGGATAAGGTCACTCCTGCACGTGGAGCTGCTAGGCCTCCCATGTCCATGTCTATCAAGGCCTACACACGTGCTAAGGCAGCCAGCAAGACCAAGCACCTTACTGCTAAAGCCTTACCTCAGCCTACTCCTGAAACACAAATCATGACTATGGCAGCAGACTTAATCTCCATGATTAGAGGTTCCCAGGCCCATCCTGAGAGAGGATCCCAGCCTCCTCCAGATAAGAGGTCCAGGGTTGAGCCCACTGACCCTCTCCCTTCAGATGAAGATTCTGAGGACTCTGTTCACTCTGATAGCCAGGAAGAGCCTTTCCAGACCTACGAGGACTCAGATGCAGAGGACTCCATCCCCTCGGCCTCCCCTCCTGAGGATATTTCTTTTGGGGAAGTTCTGCATTCCATGAGGGAACATTTTAAGTGGCAAGGCCAGGAATATTCTGATTCCAGAAAGCGCCTTTGAACCTTCCTTAAAAAGCCCCAACACAGGCCCTTAGCTATACCTCCTGTGCTTGATGTTTTGGATGATCTATACTCTGACTCCAGTGTTACCCCGGATACTCTCCCTCCTGCTCCTGCCAAGCCGTACAAATACTATAGAGTCCCAGAAACCCATTCTCATTTCTTTAGGGCCCATGCTGTTGATTTAGAAACTATTTCACAGGGGCCGAAAGGGGTTTCAGCTACCACCTCCAAAAATCCTTTGCCTTCCAACAGGGAAAGCTAGGTCATTAGAGAGATGGGGGAAGAAGGTTTACACCTCCACTACTTTATCTATGAGAGCTCTCAATTGTCTCTTTCATATGTTTCAATATCAGGATTACCTGTTAGATGATTTACAGAAAACTTTGGCCTCTCCTGAACCTTTAGATAGGAAGTCTTTGCAGGAGGCTGTACATAACTCTCAGCAAGTTAGCAATCACTTTCTTCAGTGTGGATATGATGCATTGGAAGCTTCATGTAGGGCAGCTATGACAGGGGCGGTCATTCGTAGACATGCATGGTTAAAAGAACAATCTCTACCAGATCATGTTAAGGCAAAACTTCTTGATGCACCCTTGGAAAAGAACAAGCTTTTTGGTACTAATGCTAAAGATGTATTAAAGACCATTGAGGAAAAAGCCAAGTCAGTTCAGACAGTCAAAGATTTCCTCCAGGTTCAGCCACCCAGATTCAGCAGGAATTGGCCTTCAAAAAACTGGTCCTTTCCTAATCCTGAGAGATTTCAAAGGGGCAAAAACAGGCGTGGCCGAGGAAGAGGACAATACAGAGGTTCCTACAGGGGACGACAATGGCAACCAGCAAACCAAAGAAGTGACACAGGGGCTTCTCTTGCCCCACAGGGACAATCCCAATGACTTTCCTCTTTTTCCGCTGACCAAAGAGCAAACAGAAGCTCCCTTGGGCGGAAAATTATCTCTGTTTTCAGACAATTGGCACAGGTTGACAAAGGACAAATGGATTTTGGACATTATAGACCAAGGCTACAGGTTCCATTTTCATACCTTGCCAAGGAAACAAGGCATGCCAAACCTACCACAAAACCAGAGGGCAGAGGCTATCAAGCAAATTTCTCTGCTTGCTCAGATCAATGCAATAGAAAAAGTTCCACAACAAGAACAAGGCCAGGGGTTTTACTCAAGACTGTTCCTTGTTCCAAGAAAATAAACTCAATGGAGACCAATACTGGATTTGTCTGCATTAAACACCTTTCTCATAGTACCAAAGTTCAAAATGCTGACCTTACAACAACTCCTTCCCATGCTGGGCAAGGGGTCTTGGCTGATTACTCTGGACCTCAAGGAGGCATACCTGCATGTCCCTATCAGACACAGCTGCAGAAGATACCTCAGATTTCTTGCAGGGCCAGAGCATTATCAATTCTCAGCATTACCATTTGGCTTATCTACTGCGCCCAGAGTATTCACGAAATGCCTGGCTTCAGTAATTGCTCATTGCAGGCTCCAGGGGATCCAAATTTACCCGTACCTGGATGACTGCCTCATACAAGCGGACGACAAACTGATTTTGACAAAAAACTTGGATTATGTCATACAATTGCTACAAGCTCTGGGATACACAGTCAACTTCCAAAAGTCAAGACTTCAGCCATCCCAGCAAATAACCTTCTTAGGAGCCAATCTAGACACAGCTTCTCAAATGGCTTACCTGACAGAAGACAAGCAAAAGAAGTTAACTCATTATTTCAAAGGTTTGGCAAAGCTCACCCAGACGACTGCAAGGAGATTCCTACAGGCCCCGGGTTACCTGGCATCCTGCATTCTCCTGGTTCCATTAGCAAGACTACACATGAGGAAGCTTCAATGGTACCTAAAAAGTTTATGGTTTCAACACAGCAACAACCTAGAGACAACCATACCGCTCATTCCATGCCTACAAAAGGAATTTCTATGGTGGGCCTTGGTAAGCCAGGCAAACACAGGTATGTCATTCAAAAAACCTCAAATAACACAAACAATGACCACAGATGCCTCAGACCTTGGATGGGGGGCGCACATGGAGGGCAGATGTATTCAAGGACAATGGTCTCCAAAGGAAACACATCTGCATATCAACCAAAAAGAAATGCTGGCAGTAATGCATGCCATCGAGGCCTTTCGGCAACAACTTCAGCAAGGCCACCTGCTAATACGGACAGACAACACCACTGTCATGTGGTACATAAACAAGCAGGGGGGCACCCATTCTTACCCCCTTTGCAGACTGACAATGAATCTTTGGGAAAAATCACTGAGCTTAAACATACAGTTGCAATCCCAGTTTGTTCCAGGCAAAGACAATGTGCTGGCAGACAGCCTAAGCAGGAATTTCCTAGACCCCCACGAGTGGAGGTTACATCCAGGAATCTTCATACAACTCACCTCGACATGGGGCAGGCTAGAAGTAGACCTATTTGCCTCCCACCTCAATCATCATCTACAAAAGTTCTGTTCAAGGACATATCATCCACAAGCATGGAAAACAGATGCTCTCTCATTCAACTGGAACCTCCTAAAAATCTATGCATTCCCACCTCTGCCTCTGATGACCACAGTACTACTAAAGATCAAAGCAGAGAAGCCAAAGGGGATCCTAATAGCTCCAGACTGGCCAAGACAACACTGGTACCCACTACTACGGCGCATATGCCACAACAAAAAATGGGCCCTTCCCCAATGGCCCCATCTTTTGACTCAAAACAACTTCAAGACAGTACATCCCAACATTCAGACGCTCCAGCTAACAGCTTGGGAGATTCCATGAATAACCTCAATCCATCTCTCTCCAAGGAAGTTCAGCGGATACTAACAGAAGCCCGCAGACAATCCACCAGAAAGGTTTATTCAGCAAAATGGAAGAGATTCAGCATTTGGAATACCAGCAAGGGTCATGATGCATCATTATTGAACATCCCACTCATCCTGGAATACTTGGCAGATATGCTACAGAATGGACTCTCATATTCTTCTATAAAAATACATGCTTCAGCTATTTCAGCTAGATACAACACTGATCCACCTGTGTTTTCACATCCTTTGTTAAGGCAATTCCTTAGGGGAATCAAGAATATAAAGCCACCAAGAAAGGCCCCAGTACCAACTTGGGACCTCAACTATGTCCTAGAAAAACTGACTCTACCCCCCCTTTGAGCCAGCAGCTTCTGTGGACTTACAATTTCTCTCATGGAAGACAGCTTTCCTGTTGGCAATTACCTCAGCAAGAAGGGTTTTGGAATTACAGGCCTTAATGGCAATACCACCGTTCATAACCTTTCATAGAGACAGGGTCTCCTTACGAACCAACCCTAGTTTTCTGCCAAAAGTGGTATCTAGGGTTTCTTTAAATCAAGCAATTCACCTGCCTACTTTTTCCCAATCCTGAGAACAAAGGGGAAAGACTGTTGCATACCTTGGACATTCACAGACAACTTCGCTACTACCTGGACAGAACCAAGGCCAATAGGAAGTCTGATCAGCTTTTTGTAGCTTACGCCCCTGGAGTACAAGGAAAAGCAATTTCCAAACAGACTATTTCGAAATGGATTGGACATTGCATCAGATTTTGTTATTCCTTCCATGGAAAGAGTGTACCAGCCAATGTCGGACCACACTCTACCAGAGCTACAGCCACCTCTACAGCATTCTTAAGAGGGGTGCCTACAAAAGACATTCTAGAAGCTGCTACATGGAGCTCCGTGCATACATTCTCCAAACACTACAACCTCCCTTTATATTCCAGATCCAGAGCAGGCTTTGCTTCAGCAGTCCTGCAGGGATTGATAGCTACACCATCCTTTTCTTAGAGCATGCCACCTCCCCCAGCTAAGCTATGGTATTCAACCCATATGTTATGACTGCAGTTGCATTCTTGAAGGACATAGTACAGTTTTGTACCTACCATAAATGTAGATGTCCGATAGATATGCAACTGCAGTCGGGTTTTCCCTCCCTCCTTCCCCTCTATTCCTTGGGTCCACTCCTCTCCCTGTTATCCTAGCTGGGGATATCTGTTATGGTGTATCTGTTTATTACTTATTTATTTGTCTGGAAACCTGTTTTTGTCTTCAAAATTGATTACAGCCTTCCTTGGAGGGCACCTGGCATCTGGGGCAAGAAACACCGAAGAAGATGGCGTCGGATGATGCTTATGTACTCCTGCCGCTCTGACGTCGGAGAGAAATGCGACATCAGCCGACGTCGGACCCAGACTTTGGAATCCGGCCGACCGAGGGCTGCCTGAGGCAGGACAACCCATATGTTATGACTGCAGTTGCATATCTATCGGACATCTACATTTATGGTAGGTACAAAACTGTACTTTTCCCTCTGTCCTTCCCCCTTTGTTTTGTCCTCTCCTGCTCTCTTTTCCTAAGGTACAGGCTGAATTTGTTTTTTTTTTTGTTTTTTTTTTTGCAAAAGTTACTTTTGACTTGAGCCTTGTTTTCTGGGGGCTTCTGACTGTTATGGTAAGAAAGACTGAGGAAGTGACGTTGGCTGCCTCCTTTTGTATCAGATGTCCTGACGTCCTTTACAACCGACGACAGCCGATGTCATGTTTACTTACCTTTGTTATTTTGGCCGATCGAGTGCTACCGGGAGCTGGATAAACCCATTGGTTAGGACTGCAACAGTGAATACACTCCAACATCTACATTTATGCTAGGTGTACACAACTGTACTTTCTCTGATCCTTGATAGGGAAGTCCAAATTAATTCTTGGCCTCTTCCCATTCTGTTATCTTTCTCTGTCTAATTATTTGCTCCCAGTACCTTGGTTCCTTTGCCAGTTTTCTCCAGTAAATTCCAGCCCCCTCTTGCCTATTCTCTGTGTACCCTTAATTGCAGTCATCCTTGTAGGAAGAATCTCCTCTCTGTTCCCATGTCGGCTTGGTTCTTAAAATACTTTCTGCTACTTTATGAATATAGTATTCTCTGTGGTTGTTATTCTCCTTAAGGATATGCATCCAAAATCCCATTCTCTCCTTATTTCTTGAGTTTCTCCCCATTTCATCATAATCCCTTTCATTTGAATTATAGGTTTCTGCTTGTACTGTGTGTAGAAACCTTAACTGTGTAGGTCTAAAATACCCCTTCAAATCAGGTAATCCCAAACCACCTTGGTCTTTGGAAGGATCAACTTATCCCACTTCACTCTTCCTCTTCCCAAGTAAAATCCTTCAGGTCTTTATTAATTGCTTTCTACAATTTCTCTTTTTGATTTAAAAAAAAACAAAACAAACAAAGGCTTGGCCTGTATACGAGACTAAAGAGACAATTCACTGATTGTGTCTTGCTATCCATATCCATAAAACAGCGCTTCCAGTTGCTCAGTTTTTTTTTCGTCGTTTGTTTAGTTTTTTCCCACATGTCCTTAGCTATCATAACAGTATCCTTTTTAATCCATACTCCTAAGTACTTAATGGTATATCATCTTTAATACGAGTATTGCTAAACCAATTCATGTGTTGAGTACATAGTATACAGCTATTGCCTTTGTTTTGCCTTCATTAATTGTGTGCTGCGGTAGCGTTGTCGCCTCACAGTTAGACGTTGCCCGTTCGATTCTCAGAGCGTCTTCTGTGTGGCGACATGCGTGAACGGGCGTTCCTTCTTTGAAGGTTGTGCGTTAGGCCCGACAAGCCAGCATGTAAAACTCTACTGCCAATCATTAGTGGACCGGAGTTCTTCTGTGGTAACCCCTAACCGGGAAAAGCCAAAAGACACAAACAAACCTTTAAGATCTCAAGGTATTTTGATTGACTGCCTGTCTATATTTTTCTTTTCTGGTTAACTAGCTCCCTGCTTATTTCCTTACCTTTGTCCCATAGCACCGCTGGTGTTCCTTCCAGGACCTTGTACAGCATGTTGGCAACCCAGTTGGAAAATAGCTGCTTTTTAAGCATACAGTGTAAATCTTCCTTACCCCTAGTGATGTCTTAAAATTCTATTGTTTTGGTGTTGGGGAGGGGGGCTGATAAAGCAACTGGATGCTGGATGTGGTGGTAACCTCTGCAGTAGATGTCACACATTATTTTGTAACATAGGCTTTGCCTAATCTTGCCCATGTTTTATATCTAACAGAAGAATGCGCACAATCTCCTGCCAAGCAATTTGTATATAGTCAGCACAAAAAGGCCCAAGTATATCCTCAGATACCTTGCCTCTAAAGTAATTGTATTTTTTCTTGTGCCCCTTTAAATATTTTCTCTATTACAAATCAAATAGACCTTGATGGAAAGCAACAATATTCCCAGTTACCTCTCTTTGGTTTGAATATTTGACCGAGGAGGTGAATGCACTTTAACAATAGTGATTTTCTTCCCTAACCAAGTTCTACTACATTTTGCGTAGCAGCTTCTCTTGTTTACATTCCTCTTCAGTTGTCATTGTTGGCCACTTCTTCAGCAGTATCACTACCCCTCTTTCCTTTGCTTCTTCTGAGCTCACATGGCATCCCACTGTTCTGCTTCTTATCAGGTGCTCATGTTCTGTGTCATTAAGGTGCATTTCCTGCAGTAGCACTCTCTGCACGTCAGCTCTGTCAGTGTACCTTAATACCCTGTCAAGTTTCTGCATATCCATTAAACCTTACTTATTTGTAATTAAGACTTTGTTTTTGTTTAGTATGTTATGTAGTAATGTTTTCTTATTTTCCATTCCCTATTTACAAACTGAGAATAATTCCCCCTGACTTTAATCTTCTTTTTCTCTTGTCTGGTTGTCGTGTTTCTTTACTAATCTTCTAAAAAGCACAGTGCTGCTGACTAATGTTTTTATTTTCTTACTGGACCATTTCAGTTTTCCAAACTCCCTCACAACATTAACACAGTTTAATACAAACTATAAATACTTCACTGCCACTTCCTACTTTGAGATGACACTTATTTATAGTGGTTTATAAAGCTGTATTTCTCAATTTTCAAAAGCTGTCCAGCTTGTCTCTCTTAAAACATCCTCTCCCATCTTTAAATTGGTTCTACACCATTATTAGCTTGAAACTTCCCCTTTTTTCCTCTACTTGTATTGTATTATTTGACTGTTTTGAAAGCTTGGGCCCTGACATCTTAGTCTCCCCCTTCACTTAAAAACACATTCCCGCCATTTTGCTCCATTTTTACAAGTCTCTTCTTGCGCCTTATATCCTCACTGAAAGTCTCCCCTTCATTGCTATAGTTCTAATGAACATTCTTTTGACACTCCTGCAGTTTGAAGTACCCCTGCAATTTGAAGTACCCACATGAGTGTTAATCTTATGGGAACTTACCTTTTATAACACAGGGTCATCTGAAAATACTCAATTTTTTCATTGCCCAGTGGTGCCTTTGTTGGTTAGTGTAAGTGGGGAAACCCATCTGTTTTCCATCTCTCTTTACAATAATTATGTTCCCCTCTTTTTGTGCATTCCTGTGTGCTCTCCAGTAATTCAATATAGCAATAACCCACGCCTGGGTGTGGGTAATGCTAAATTTACCCACGGTTGGCGTGGTTTGGTCCAGGGAAGCCGGGACCAAACAAAGCCAACCGTGGGTAAATTTAGCATTACCCACACCCAGAAGTGGGTTATTGCTATTATACCATGACATTATTTAAGAAAAGAAACTATTACTTTTCTTAAATAATGGCATAGTATAATGCCTGTTTACTGCCCTTCCGCAGATGTCTGGCATCCGGCAGTTCTGATGTACTGCGCCTGCGCGGTACATCAGAGTTGTGAGCAAAAGCGGAGAAAGCAAGATCTCCGTTGCTTTTATGTTCGCTATGTTAAATGAGTTTAACATGGCGAGACAGTTAAAATAAGCAACGGAGATGTCCGTTGCTTATTTTAAACTGTCTCGCTATGTTAAACTCATTTAACATAGCTACACTAAAAAGCAACGGAGATCTTGCTTTCTCTGTTGCTTTTAAACACTGTCGCTATGTTAAATGGGTTTAACATGGCGAGACAGCTTTAAAATAAGCAGCGGAGATCTCCGTTGCTTATTTTAAAGCTGTCTCGCCATGTTAAACCCATTTAACATAGCGAACAGTGTTTAAAACGAGTTATACTAATGGAAAAAGTCCGGCGACGGACCTTTTTCCATTAGTATAACTCGATTTACAACGGGCACGCTGGCCAATCAGCGTGCACGTTTTGGGGGGATCATGGTATAATATGTGTTAATATAGGGTTTCCTTTCTCTGTGGGTATTCTAATTTACACCCTTGCCTTTACAACATTGCTGCATCCTTCTCCTACTCTTCTAAACTTTTGTTTGGTACCAGGGTACGCTGGGTGATAATTCACAGCCACACTAAAACATTCAATTGCTGATATCACTGAAGGAAAATCCCCCCTCCCTGAATCTTTAATAACACCTAATGGACCTAGCATGAGGGGCACTAGTACATTTCAAACTAAATTACATTGTGCATTGAAAATGAGTGTTTATAAAAACGTTTTTTAGCTTTACCTCATATATTTGAGCCAGAAATTAATTCCAGACATTTGTCTTAAACACATGTAGCTCCAAGTACTACTACCCTACCACCACTGGTAGTATTTTGTTTGAGGGTCATGTCTTTAACTTATTTTCCTGCTAGGGCCGGCCTTATACATCAGCGAACTAGGCAACTACTTTCCCCTACTATTAGGGGAGCTCTATATCCATTCATGTATTTATTTATTTGAGCAATGTTTCTTTGCTGTAAAAAATAAAGGCGGCACTTTAATCAATTAAAAATTAGCCTGATACACTCTTTGGGGGGTGGGGTTGGTTGGTGCTCCTTCTGACTTGAAAATATTCAAGTCAGCTTACATATGAACATTGCGAGGTCAGAGGAGTAGAGAAGTCGCAGTGTTTGAATGTAGGAGCAAAGCTGCCTAAAGGAGGTCTTTCTTGTTTGTAAATTAATAAATAAAATTAATGACTTTCAGCTCCGACAAGACAGGAAATAGGATTGATGTTGTGATTGAAGAGGTATTACTATTTTTGCTGGCAGCAATCATCCAGATAGTTTTGTAAGTATTACTGGCTTGGAAAATTGAGGTGAAAGGAATGGTGTGGTGTGGTGTGGTGTGAGATGCAGTTTACTACTATTTTAAAATTGCTGGTAATGATTAAGCAGATATTTTTCGTATTATTTCTAGCTTTGTGATGTATGTGGACAATTGAAATGAGAGTAATGGTATGGTGAGATAAGTGCTGCCATTATTTTTTTATAACAGTGATGGCAGTGATCAACCAGGTATTTTGGCATTGGCAATATTTCCCCGGATTTGTGTTCGGAGCAACTTAGATTGAAATACTTTAATGTATGGCAACTTGTTTGTGTGGACTTTGGAGGTGAAATAACATTACATAGCCATGAGAAGTAGTGGTTGTAATTGCTTGGCAGGATTGTTGCTTGAATGAAAGTAACTAACCCTATTGTTCACTTGGTTTAAACAGTCACTATCTGGCTTTGCAGCACTAGTGTGCATTTGTGAGAAGAAACATGGACTACTAAACTGATATGCACAGGCAGAATAGACATAATTGCTGTAGTTGTCTTCTGTGGAGGAAAGTGACTAGCTGCTTGCTGCTGTTTGCTTATTATTTTGGTTTTGCAGGACTAATGTGATTATGTAAAGCAACGTAATAGTTTAATGTGCTGCAACTTTTAATATTTTAATGTTTTGCAACTATTTGGAACAAAGGTGAAATTCATTTCATATCATTTTTTATCTCAATTAGTTGTTTGAATTGTACATAGAAATGACTACTGCTTGGTGGGGGTTGCCTGGCTTAAAGTTACTGACGCTGTACCTACTTGCTGCATTATCTCTTATTTTTTGAGAGACAAAAGCATCACAGAACACCTAGACCAAAACTTCTGAGGGCTGCCCCCCCCCCCCACACACACCCCAAGGCGCAGTATAAGTACATTTTGATATGGGCTTAATCGCCTCTACCCTGACCCAGCCTAGTCTAAAGCCTGCCCTGCTCATAGGTGTACACAGAAGGGCACTGTACTTGTGTGTGTGTGTGTGGGGGGGTTATCATTATTTCTTTAACATTTTTCCCAAACCTCAGAGATGACTATATCTTGTGTTGGGCTGGGGGACAGTGTTGTCATTATTTCTTTAACTTTGCTTCCAAACATCAGAATGTCACTGTAGCTTACATAGGAGCATTATACTGTCTAGAAGTAACAAGCTGGAAACATTATTGTAATTATTTTTTTTCCATTTTCATCTCAATCAAACATCTAATGCATATACAGGTAGCTGTCTTTTGGAGGAGAGAAAATAAGCATATTGTTTGTATGTGTTTGACATTGGATACATGATGTCCTTCAAGGATGCATCTGCAGTCCTAACAAATGGGTTGTCCTGTCGTCAGGCAGCCCTTCGGTCGGCCGGATTCCAAAGTCTGGGTCTGGCTTCGGCTGGTGTCGCACTTCACCCGACGTCATAGCTGCAGTTATTCGGGTATTAAGGCATCAGCCTACACCATTTTCCTCAGTCTTTCTTGCCGCGTGGCGCCGAAGCAGAAGCTGTTCGCAAGTGCCGGTCGGTCAGATCCAGAGATTACTACTACCGAATACTACTTCGAAGACTTCTAAAAAGCTAAGTACCCCGTTGGGGACTCTTTCTTGCCTCAGCCGATGTCAGAAAAAGTGAATAACTGTTTAACTTGTGGGAAACAAATACCTCATAAAGATTTCCACTCTTACTGCTTACCTTGTTTAGGCCCAGACCACGACGTAGCAGCTTGTTTAGCCTGTGCTTCTTTTAAACGACGGACGCTTAGACGTCGGTCGGAGTTTGCTGAGCAGTTTTTCGGTTCTGATTTTGCGTATATTATGCCGTCGGATCCTCCGACTACACAAATTGCCAAAAAAAGCAAAGAAAAGGACCGACACTCGCGGTCCACGGTTTCGGCCAAAACCGCGGTTAAGCAAACCGCGAGTGTCTCTGTTTCGGCTGAAACCAATCAAACGGTCCTTGTTTCAGCCGAATCCATGCCTTCTACCGAGGCCTCTTCAAACCTGGTAGAATCGGCTTCTGAATTACAACCAGCTGCTGTGGTTTCACAGGATTTGTCGGACACTATCCCCTTGGATGTATCCACCCCTGCACGTGGAGCTGCTAGGCCTCCTGCAGCCATGTCCATTAAGGCTTTTGCCAGGGCTAAAGCAGCCAAAACTTCTAAGTCTGTACCTGTTAAGCCCCCCTCTCATAGGCCCAGTTCCAGTTCCCAAATGCTTTCTTTGGCAGAGGATCTCATCTCTTTAATAAGGGGATCCCAACCTCATCCAGACAGGGCCTCTCAGCCTCCTCCTGAGAAGAGACCTAGAGCAGAGCCCCCTGAGCCAGTGTCCACGGATGATTCCTCGGATGATTCAGACAATACAGACCCTCCAGAGGCTCCTTATTCTCCCTACGAAGACTCTGATGCTGAAGAGTCGATTCCTTCTGCCTCTCCACCTGAGGAATTTTCCTTTGGGGAAACCTTACATGCCATGAGGGAACAATTTCAGTGGCAGGGCCAAGACTTTTCAGATTCCAGGAAAAGGCTTAGGACCTTTTTGCATTTACCACAACATAGGCCTTTAGCTATACCTCCAGTTCTTTCTGTTGTAGATGATGCATTTAATGATGCTTGTACTGCTCCTGATTCCTTACCTCCAGCCCCTGCTAAGCCCGATAGGTTCTACAGGGTCCCGGACACACATCACCATTTATACAAGGCTCCCTTTGCAGATCCCGAGACTATCTCCCAGGGGCCTAAGGCAGTAGCATCTACTTCTGTTAAAAATCCCCTCCCCTCTGAAAGGGAATCCAGGTCCTTAGAGAGATGGGGTAAAAAAGTATACACCTCTGCAACTCTGTCAGCTAGGGCCTTGAACTGTCAGTTTCATATGATTCAATATCAGGAGTTTATGCTTTATCAGTTAACTAAGAAACTGTCCTCTGATGATTCTTTAGATAAGAAATATGTTCTGGAAATGGTGCATAACATTCATCAAGTTAGTAACCATTCTTTAAAATGCGGCTATGATGCACTGGAGGCTTCCTTTAGATCAGCCATGACTGGCACAGTTATCAGAAGGCATGCATGGTTGAAAGAACAGGCCTTGCCGGACCATGTCAAATCAAAATTATTAGATGCTCCCATGGACAAGGTCAATTTATTTGGTTCTCCTGCTCAGCAGGTATTGAAGAAAATGGAAGAGAAGGCAAAATCTGTACAAACAGTGAAAGATTTCTTACAGGTGCAACCTCCAAGGTTTAGCAGGAACTGGCCCTCCAAAAATTGGTCCTTTCCAGACTCCTCTAAAACACAGAGAGGCAGGAATAGGCGTTCAAGAGGCAGAAATCAATCCAGGGGTGCCTACAGGGGACGCCAGTGGCAGGGCAACAACCAGCGAGGCACAGACACAGCCACTACCACTGCAACAGGACAATCACAGTGACTTGCCCCTGGCACCGCCTACCAGGGAACAGCTAGCAGCACCCTTAGGCGGAAAGCTAGCCTTATTTTCAAAGAACTGGCATTACATCACAAGGGACAAGTGGATTTTGCAAACTATAGACCAAGGTTACAGGTTTCATTTCCATACTCTACCAGGAAAAAGAGGAATGCCAAACCTACCACCAAATCAAAAGATAGAAGCTCTAAAACAAATAGGCCAACTAGTAAGAATGAGAGCTGTGGAAAAGGTACCATCTATGGAACAAGGAAAGGGATTTTACTCCAGACTCTTCCTGGTACCAAGAAAAGAGAAAAAATGGAGGCCTATTCTCGACCTGTCCACTTTAAACACATTCCTCATTGTTCCAAAATTCAAAATGCTGACCCTACAGCAGCTTCTTCCCATGCTGGGCAAGGAGTCTTGGCTGGTAACTCTAGATCTCAAGGAGGCATACCTGCACGTCCCCATACGACCAAATTGCAGAAGATACCTCAGATTTCTTGCAGGATCAGAGCATTATCAATTCTCAGCATTGCCCTTTGGCTTATCTACTGCGCCCAGAGTGTTCACGAAATGCCTGGCTTCAGTAATCGCTCATTGCAGACTTCAGGGAATACAAATTTATCCCTACCTGGACGACTGCCTCATACAAGCGGACAACAAAAACAAGCTAACAGAAGACTTACAAAGAGTCATTTACTTGCTGCAAGCCCTGGGATATACGGTCAACATAAAAAAGTCAAGGCTGATACCATCCCAAAGAATAACCTTTTTAGGTGCAGAGCTGGACACATCAAAGCAAATGGCATTCCTAACTGTGGAAAAACAAGAAAAACTTCCTCTCTACTTCTTGGCATTGGCAAAGCAGAACCATCTAACAGCAAGAAAAGTACTGCAAGCCCTGGGCTTCATGGCATCCTGCATAATTCTGGTCCCTCAGGTCAGACTGCATATGAGAAAGATACAGTGGTACCTGAAGAATTTATGGTCTCAACACAGACACAGCCTAGAAACCAAAATCCCACTAATACCATGCCTGAAGCAAGAGTTCCTATGGTGGGCTCATGCCTGTCAATCAAACACAGGTTTACCCTTCTACAGGATTCAACCAAACCAAACCATCACAATGGACGCCTCAGACCTCGGTTGGGGGGCCCACATGCTGGCCAAGTGCATACAAGGCCTATGGACTCAAGACCAACTGCACCTGCACATAAATCTAAAGGAAATGCTAGCAGTAAAACTGGCAATCCAGACATTCAGACCATTCCTCCAAGAAGGACAGTTGATGATAAGGACAGACAACACCACAGTTATGTGGTACATCAACAAACAGGGAGGCACACATTCATACCCTCTATGCCGGATGGCACTGGACCTATGGAATGTGGCTCTGAGCTACAACATTCAGTTACAGGCAATTTTTGTACCGGGAAAAGAGAACATTCTAGCAGACATATTAAGCAGAACTACCACGGATGCCCACGAATGGATGCTACACCCGGACATCTTCAAAGCCATCACAAGAAAATGGGGAGTACCACAAATAGACTTATTTGCATCCCCACTCAATCACCAGCTCAAGAAATTCTGCACAAGAACGTACCACCCACTTGCTTGGAAGGTGGACTCCCTATCTTTCAGTTGGAACAACCTGACAGCATATGCATTCCCACCACTTCCTTTGATGCACAAGGTGCTATTGAAGATCAAAGAGGAACGTCCAAGGATCATTCTGATAGCTCCAGACTGGCCAAGACAACATTGGTACCCATTACTGAGGAGCATGTCTCGGGGACAAATGTGGGCACTACCCCTGATCCCATTGCTGTTAACACAGAACAGCTACAACACACTGCATCCAAACCTGAAAACTCTGCAGCTGACTGCCTGGAATATTACATAAGAGCAACTAACCCAAATTTATAACAAAGGGTTAAAGACATTATCCTTGAGGCTCGCAGACCTTCTACAAGAAAAAATTATGCAGCAAAATGGAAAAGATATCTCATTTGGAGTACTGCAAAGGGAAAAGATGTGTCACTGGTAAACATAGCCAACATCCTGGAGTACTTGGCAGAGCTCTTCCATGCAGGCCTGTCCTATTCCTCCATCAAGATACACGCATCAGCTATTTCGGCAGAATACAGCTTGGATCCCCCTGTCTTCACACCCTCTGCTCAGGCAGTTTCTCAGAGGAATTAAAAATGTAAAGCCTCCTAGGAAACCACCATTGCTAGCATGGGACTTGAATTTTGTGCTAGAAAAATTGACACTTCCTCCTTTCGAACCAGCAGAATTACAATACTTATCCTGGAAGACTGCTTTCCTGCTAGCAATCACCTCAGCAGGAAGGGCTTCTGAACTACAGGCATTGATGGCAGTGCAACCCTTCCTGATCTTCCATCAAGACAGAGTGTCCATGAGAACAAATCCTACATTTATGCCTAAGGTGGTATCCAGAGTCTCTTTAAACCAGGCTATCCACCTACCTACATTCTTCCCCAACCCACAGAACAGGGGAGAAAGACTGTTGCATACCTTGGATGTGCATAGACAATTACGCTACTACCTGGACAGGACCAAGTGCAATAGAAAAACTGACCAGCTTCTGGTAGCATATGCAACAGGAAGGGAAGGAAAAGCAGTTTCAAAACAGACAATCTCCAAGTGGATAGGAAATTGCATTAGATTTTGTTACTCGTTCCATGGAAAGAAAACTCCAGAGAACATCAGGCCTCACTCCACAAGGGCTACAGCCACTACTACAGCTTTCTTACGAGGGGTGGCTACCAAGGACATTATAGAGGCTGCTACTTGGACCTCCGTGCTTTGCCAAGCATTATAATTTGCCTTTATACTCTAGATCCCGAGCAGGTTTTGCCACTGCTGTTTTGCAAGGGATCCTAACTACACCATAATCTCTCTTCTTTCCTCCTCCCCTAGTTTGGCTATGGTATTCTACCCATTTGTTAGGACTGCAGATGCATCCTTGAAGGACATAGTACAGTTTTGTACCTACCATAAATGTAGATGTCCGATAGGAATGCATCTGCAGTCAGGATTACCCTCCCGCCTTCCCCTCTGTGGTACTCCTAAGGGTATTTGCCATCTTTCAGCTAGCTTGGGGGGGGGTCTATTATGGTGTATTTGTTTGTATATATGTACATACGTGCTTATTTTATGTGTTTGCTGCTCTCTACTATTTGGAAACATTGGCATTTATCCAAATTTAGCCATCCAAGAGGGCACCTGGCATCTGGGGCAAGAAACACTGAGGAAAATGGCGTCGGCTGATGCCTTTATACCCGAATAACTGCAGCTATGACGTCGGGTGAAGTGCGACACCAGCCGAAGCCAGACCCAGACTTTGGAATCCGGCCGACCGAAGGGCTGCCTGACGACAGGACAACCCATTTGTTAGGACTGCAGATGCATTCCTATCGGACATCTACATTTATGGTAGGTACAAAACTGTACTTTATGTTTGTTTTTCTGTTTTGTCCCAGCCTGACATCATGAGGGTACACAAACTGGCTGTCTTTTGGGTGTACGGCTGAGAAGGCATGCTGTATATAAATGACAATAGCATCTTGAAATTAGGACTGTGGGCATTTGCACCTTAATTTTAATCCCAATTTTACATCAGAGTAGGATACACAGAAAGCAACTACTTATTCCCAGATATATGCATCTTCACAAGCATTTGTCCTCACAGTTTGTGAACTGATATCTGGTAAGCTTTAAGCATTAAAATTGGATACAGCTCATTTCTTCCTTGAAATGAAAAGATTGAAAAACTTTTTCATATGCATGATTTTTGCTCAGTCCATTATTGGATCAGAAGGTTGTAAAAAATCTAAGTGCACCTCGAGCATTTATAACCCTATGGCGTCTGTGTGCCTTGCAGCCTGCCAGCTTAATTTAGTTATTACAGTGTAAGCTTGAATAGTTAGGGTATGTTGAAAGGATGCAGGAAAAAGCAAAGTTGAAGTGAATTTCTTTCCTTAAATCTTTTTTGTTCAGGCCATTGTTGGATGAAAAGGTTGTTTAAAAAACTCTAAAATGCACCTTAGAGAATCTAGAACCCCCATGGTTTCTAGGTGCTTTGTAGCCCCAAGACCCTGGCATAATACAGATGTTTCATTCATAGTTATCGGAGTGCAGTCTTGCTTAGGTCTTGAAATGAATGAATCACTGCAGGGAAAAAAATAATGGTAAGAGCAACTGAGAAAAAGGAAGAAGGAAGGTAATCTGCATAGTGTGAGTAGGCCAAGATGTGTTGGGCAGTGGGTAGAGGGCAGCTCTGTGGAGCCTTTTCACCTAGGGCTCCAGTTTACCTAAGCTTGGCGGTGTTTCCCACCATATGTATTTGTATGACCTAAAGTTTGTGCCACATGATTCAGTTGTCATCATCACACTGTCCCTGAAAAATAGCTCTCAACCTATAGGGCTATCCCTTCTTGTCCTAGATTCTTTCAAGTGTGGTTTGCACAGTCTGCTAATGTACACTAAATATTTCTAATTATTGATAATGGAAAGGGGGTTCAATTATAATATCTGGCCAGGTGGACTTTCCTTACATTGAGTGGAGATATGGTATCCACTTCTCACAGTAGCCTTTTGATTTCTTACCCTGTGGTGCTCATTTTCCTTTGTGTCCATCTTTAGAAGCCTTAGAAAGTCATGCATTAGGTAAAAACAAGTCCGATTTCGATATTTACACATTCTGATGCACTTTGACCAAATACAGTCCTGCTATATGGTGTACAGCATTAGTGTACTTGAATACCAAGACTTTATCTCGGAGTCTGTCGTTCAGCGTTTCAGATTCATGCTCAAGCATTATCACCTTTTCTATTATGACATCAACTTATCTTTGGTATTTTTTTCAAAGTGCTTATTTCCTGGCCTTTATGGCTTTAACCCCATCCACCCTTATTTGTAAATTCCATTCTTTTAACAAATATTAATGTCATATGTCCAGATTAACTCAGACTATTTCACAGTCTGTAAGTTACTGTCCGCCACCAGCAAAGGACATTTCTTGCTTCCAATACTTAGACAAAACAATCTATGTTGAAACAGTGGAAAATGGTTTACGAGCATTCTCTCACTCCCAGGTCCTGAATGATCCTTCTACTTCTAATTAGAACCTTCTCCCCCCTGGCACCTGCTCCCCATTAACTTCACTTACCTTTTTTCCAGGTCCACCAGGGCCTCATTTAATTTCACCATATGCCTTTAAACCTGTGGGATAAAAGGATTTAGGTATCACAGTATAGCATTTTGAAACAGAGACTCATTTTGTTTACACTTTCTAATGGCTAGAAAAAAAATTATTTCTTCTGTATCATGCATGTAGTGAGTAGTCATTGTCTGCATACATCCTTGTGTGTCTTCCTTTGTAGATTGGTACCCCCTTTTCCATAAAATGCAGAGAATTTCCTCCTTTGGTTTAAATGAACTGAATCTAACCAAGATTAGCCTCTGCTGTTTTTATGGCTTTTTGTTGGTGTCTGTTCACTCTGCGTGCTCTATCACTAAGGATACTGTCTGGAAGAAAACTAGTCCACTCACGCAGACATTTTTGAGTAAAGGCCAAGCAGTCAACTACTTCCACATTGTTAGGAATTGTTGTGAATTGAGTACTTTTTCCTTGGTCTGTCCTCTAACTCCTTAAGTTTTAACATTATTCTATAGTGATTCAGCTTCATTTCTAACGTGCTTTCTTGTAGTTTTTTTTCTCAGATGCCTAAGTGTGACTAGTGTGCTGGAGTAGTGGGTAAGGGCAGTCTTCAGTTCCTGAATCCTCTTGTCAGCTGTTATATACTCCTGCAAAACACCTGTTATTCTAAATATTTTAGAATGCATTTGCTGTGTTTTAGTCTTCAAGGAGTTACCAATGTTTTCTTTTGCTCCTTCCATTTATTTTGTACAATTTCCTGTCTCTGTGCTGCAATTTCCTTAGCACTCTGCCTCTGGGTTTTTTTGTATTATTCTCACTGAACTGTTTCTAGATGGTCTTCTTATTTTTAGATTTCCCAGTCAACATGGATATTTCACCAACTGTAAATTACTAAAGTAATATCCGCTTTTAAACATTTTTCAAGGTTTGCTTGGAGCACTCATTCCAACAGCTTACTCTTGCAGTGCTATACCAGAAGCTCTTCTTTGTAAAATGTTTCAAGAGGCAGTTGTAAGAACTCAGTTAGGAATACTCGTTTGATTAAAACTTTTATTTACTGTACCTGTCAAGGCTGTTAATTCTGAGACAAAGTTGAATGGAAGACTGATTGGTTACTTTGGGTGTTTCTAGTCTGCATTGAGACCCAACACATTTGATAAAGCCATACTTAACATTTAGAATTGAGCCACTGATTGACCTCTTAAAGATACTGTTACATGCACATCTGAAAAAATACATAAATAAGCAAATGATGTTACCTTTTCACTTTGGTATCAAGGTGGAATCCCTTTCAGTCTACTCCATGGCATAGGAGGATAAAGCTATGACTATAGTGCAGCTGAGCCCCAGTTTACAGCTTGGATGCCTGCAAGAGATGGCTGTGGAGGATGGGAGTGAGTGGTCACTGCTGTTTCACCCATCATAAGAGGAGGGAGTGCTCAGGTCGCCACATAAGTGTCACCTAGCAGGAGCACTAGATGATCATGATACTTATCACTTCTGTAGTAGCCTTAGCTATATGGGTTACATAACAGCTGGCCAGTTTCCAAAGCTTCAGGGCACTTTTTCTTGCCCAAACTGTCAGTCTGCTCAAGCTGATTTAACTAAAAAGACAGGTGTGGATGTAAAGCCCTTCAGAGTTTTCCTGATGTTGAAGAGGGTGCTCCTGTGCTTGTTTTTAAGGATAGAGATGGTCAGCTGGTGATGTTCTTTTGCTGAGGAACTAAGATGATCTTCGTGTTTCACTGTTGTAGTCATTACATTTGGGTAATCTGCTGGCAGGTTGCCCTCAGTCGGCCTGATTAACAAAGTCTTGGGTCCTGCGTCGGTTGCTGTCCTTTCTTCCATGATGTGAGGGATATAAAACATGCAGCCGACGCCATTTTCATCAGTCTTTCTTGCCGCACGGTGCCCGAAACAGAAGCAGTTCGCAAGTGCCGGTCAGCCGACTCCTGAAATTTTTGTTTTCGAGTTTCAGAACTGAAGTCTTCAACCTAAAGCTAAGTACCCCCATTGGGGAAACTTTTTCTTGCTCCTTACCGATGTCAGTAATTGTATTACTTGTGGGAAGCAAATACCTCATAAGGATTTTCATTTGTACTGTATTCCTTGCCTAGGCCCTGACCACAACGTGTCTTGCTGTCAGTTTTGTGCTAAATTTAATCAATGCACTATTAAGCGTCTGTATATTTTTGCATCAAAATATTTTGGCTCAAGTTATAACTATTCAGAAATGTCATCGGTTAGCAATCCGACTACCGGAATACCTAAAAAACGCAAAGAAAAAGACAGAGACGGACCATCGATGTCCAAAACCGAAGACGAAGCTTCTCCTAAGCCAGTCGCCGGTTCGCCGGTACTCAATAAGGCGCTTTTGCAGCCCCTGATACCCACTACTTTTGATTTGCAGGCCTCTACTGAGACCCATTCGGAGTCCGGTATGCCGCGAGACACTTTGTGGATGATGTTTTTTTATTATGGAAAGGCAATATATTTGAGCTTATATTATTTATTAACTATTTGCATACAACTACTGATTTTCTGAGATTCACATACAAATTTTCTACATCTGAGATTGATTTCTTAGATGTACATATAATCAAATCAGAGTTGACAGGTTTTACCAGCAAAATTTTTCATAAACCCACGAAGAAAAATACATACCTGCACAAAACCAGTATGCATCCTAGACACATTCCAAGAAATGTGCTCAAGGGGCAGGTATACAGAACATTAAGATTACACAACAATGATAATGATGCAGTACTAGCTTTGAATAAATTGAAAACTGATTTTTAAGAAGAGGATATCATATGGATGAAATAGATAGAACTATTTCTGATGCTTGGACACTCAGGGACTCTAAATGTAAAGCGTACTTTCAATCTTCTAATTCTATTACGTCAGATAGCAGTAATTTGAGAAATAATACACAAAATAATAGCATTAGAGCGGTTTTTCAGTATGCTAGTAATGTTAATCAGTATACTAATATTATTAAACAACATTGGCACATTTTACATGAGATTCCTTGTTTACATTCTTTCATTGGTAATGCACCTAGTTTCAGTTTCAGAAATAATCTAACATTAAAACAACAATTGTGTAATAAAGACATCAAAAAAACTACCTGTAATTCCAGACGCAAAGGTACTTTTCCTTGTAGGTCTTGTACTGCTTGTACACATATTCATAGTTTCATCCTGTTAGAAATTTTACACTATACTCTCATTCATATGCAGACTGTAAAACCACAGATGATGTTTATTTTTGTTTCTGCCAAATATGTCATGCCTTCTATATAGGAAAAACAAATAGAAACTTAAAGGATAGAATATTGGAACACATAAGAGACATCAGAAATAACAAAACTACTAGTGCGCTTGCTCAACATGTTTTAAACACTGACCCTTCACACTCTTTCAAGTTCTTTGTTTTACAACATATACATAGAAATGTGAGGGGAGGAGATATAGAAAATTTTACAGAGAGCCGAGAACAAAGATGGATTATCAAGCTCAATGCTGATAGATATCCAGGCTTAAATGGTTGTACATCACTGGTTCCATTTCTTAAAGCTAGACGCCTTCAACAAGATTAATTTTTTGCATAAAATAAATTAAAAAAAAAAAAATATATATATATATATATATATATATATATATACATATATTTCTTTCATTATATATTTTGTATTATGCATTTTTTTGTATATATTACATATATGCATTTTTATGAGATTATTTAATTGTTTTAAATTAGATATGCATAAATGTGAATATACTATGCATTTATATGCATTTTTTATATATATGCATTTTTAATGAGATTATTTAACTGTTTTATATGCATAAATATGAGCATACTTTACATTTTTGTGTATATATATATTTTATATGCGTATTTTAAAATATTCTTGTCATATATGCCTTTAAATTTTCAAAAGTTGTATGATGTCACTAATTGGAAAAAAAAATTTTGACTGAGAGTGATATAAAACAAGCAGTTGAACAGTTAATTCTTTGTCTGATGAAGCAACGAAGGTTGCGAAAGCGCTCACCTCTCCTTTTTACTTTGTTTAAATAAAGACGTTATTGTGTGGTACCCGGTATAGTGTTTTCTCTCATATACTTTAAGTACTGAACCCGCGGATGTCTCGACCTTAGATGGGTCTGGAGCCGCTGAGCAGGCACTGGCTTCTGAGGGTATTTTCAGGCCTAAAGATTTGTATATTAAACTGATGCCATCTTCAAAACTAAGGCCAAAATCAACTTCTATGTCTAAAACACCGACGCTTGGGCCACGTGCACAGGCCCCTATGCCTAAAAAACAAATGATCACAATGGCTGAGGATTTAATTACCTTGATCAGGGGTACCCATCCCCCTCCTGCTAAGAGGCCTAGGCAAGGCACTGAATATGAATCATCAGATCAGGTTTCTATTTCTTCTGATTCCTCTTCTGATCAGGAATTATATCTATTCCACCTTATGAGGACTCTGATGCAGAAGATTCCATCCCTTGTGCTTCTTCTCCTAACGATTTTTCTTTTGGAGAAACTTTGCATACCTTAAGGGAACACTTTCACTGGGAGAGTCAGAATTTCTCAGAATCTAAAAATATACTTGGGGATTTCCTTCTTCTTCCTCGGCATAGGTCTCTGGCTATACCTCCTGTTCTAGACATTGTTGATGTTTTCTCAGAATCCATCATGGCTCCTTTTCCTGACCTCCGGCTGCTAGTAAGCCAGACAGATATTACAGGGTTCCTGACTCCCACAAATTCCCTTCAAAACCCTACTGCTGACTCTGAAACCATTTCTCAGGGTCCCAGGGGCATTAAGGCTTCTACTGCTAAAAATCCTACCCCTTCTGATAGAGATTCCAGGGCGCTGGATAGATGGGGTAAGAAGGTTTACATGTTTGCAACCTTGGCAATCAGGGCTTTAAACTGTCAATTTCTTGTGCTTAAATATCAGCAGCATGTCATGGGCTTACTTAAACAGAAAATGATGTTGATTTCTGACTCTGTGGAAAACAGAGTTGCAGGATTTATTGCATTCATCTGAACAATTTGGAAAGCATACTTTGCAATGTGATTTTGATTCCTTGGAGGCCTCTTGCAGGGCCTCTGTAACTGGATCTGTGATAAGAAGGCATGCTTGGCTCAAGGAGCAAAATCTGCCTGATCATGTTAAAGCAAAATTGTTGGATGCTCCTTTACAACAGGACAGTCCATTTTGGTAATAAGGCAGAAGAGGTTTTAAAGAAAATGGAAGACAAAGCTAAATCAATGCAGACTGTAAAAGATTTCTTACAAGTGCAGCCACCCAGATTCAGTAGACACTGGCCTACTAAAAATTGGTCCTTTCCTGTGTCCAATAGA
>NC_056737.1:273618070-273823070 GCF_019279795.1 Protopterus annectens
ATTCTCACACTACTACTGAGATACATTTCTCTCCTGTCTTCATCCTTGGAATTCATATCCAAAACCCCACTACTGTTTGACCAATTTATTTTCCCCTTGGGACCCAGTGGATACAAGTCAAATGACAAAGGCAGTCCCCTCCAGTCTAAACCAATGCCCTCTTCTTTGGCCAAAAATATGCACTCCAGATTTTAAGTCACCTTAGCATCATAGGTACCTCCTTAATCCATTTGGCTGCTCACCTCCCTGGAAAACACTGCTACCCACTTACACTTGTGCCATGGATCATACACTAACCTTCCTCCAGGTCAATGGTTCCACCACACGTAGTGAGGCTATGCTTAGCTTTGCTCATTTGCCCTCCTATTTATTATTCAAACTTGGTAAGCTATCCCCTTAGCCCCAAAACTTACAATGCCACCCTTTAGTCATTGGTGGATCGCCACTCTCAGAAAGTTACTGGTTAAGCAGAATTGGCAACTGGACCAATTCCATTAAAACTGATGCCAGCACCATTCAGGCAGGTTCATACCCAGCACTCATTACAATGCTGTAACACCCCAGTTAAGGACTTTATCCAGGTGCACCAGGCTCTTTTCACCAGTTCTTCCAGCTTAAACCACTTCCTTTATTTGGCAATTATCTGATTGGGGCTCTTCACAAAGGTAGTATCTGCTGATCCCCTCCATATCCAGACAGCAACTTTTGAACATCAGTCTTCCTCTTTTCTGTTTTCATACATCCAGGTGTTCTATTCACTTAGAAGCAGAAGCAGACTGGTTCAGGTTGGACTGAGTAAGCTACCTTTAGCATGAAGGATGGCTTGCAAGGTAACTCTACACTTGAAGAAAATGATGAATGGACATTTTATGGGTAGGGCATGGAATTCTGACAGTGACCAAGAATAGAGTCTCACAAAACAAAATTTTCAGGTCAGATGAGAAGGCGGATTCAAAAGGAGGCAAATAAGCTTTTCTAAAACAAAATTTAGGTCCTGGGACAGGATTGGTTGGTGAAAAGAGGGGCCTGTAATTGAAGACTCCTTTTAGGAAGGCTTTACATAGCCTGTGACAAAAGCATGGGAATAGGAGGAAAAAGCTCTGATGAAAAGAAGAAATGGTGGTCAAATTATTTTATTTTATTTTTTTTATTTTACATTTGTTAACTGGGAAAGTCCGACTGGATACATGTCCATTTTCAGCAGAGGATCGGGGAGAAAAGCTCCACATGTACAAAAACAGGACGGTCAATATTGAGAAGTTATGTACCTACCATAACGTTCCATGTTAGTTGTCTTCTTCTCGCCTTCTTTCTTGCTGGATGGGTTCGGAGCCGACCCTCGGCTCCGACTCGGCCTATACTAAAGCTCGAGAGCTAATTTTACCGGCTCGAGGTAACCCTATATCCCTTGATGCTAGGCGCTAACTACCCAGATCTCGTTTGGTAGCTGAGAACATAGCAATTTTAGCCTCCCAACCCAAGGGAGAGAAGGAAAGGGGGAAAAACTCCCATGTGCCACCACCTGAAGGTATAGTTACCCAAGGATAACCAGTTTAGGCTTCAAATTATGAAGGGTGAAGACCCTGATATAAAAGGGAAATCCTTTCGGTCTATCCAGGCTAGGGGGATGGTGGGTGGGACGCAAGAAAGAAGGCGAGAAGAAGACAACTAACATGGAACGTTATGGTAGGTACATAACTTCTCAATGTTAAGTTGTCAATCTCGCCTTCATTCTTGCTGGATGGGACCGCGTCCCTAGCACCTTCATCCCGGGTGGCTCATTGGAACAGGCTCTTGAGAATGGTGGTACCAAAATTTGCCCTGTTTCTGGAGGCCATGTCTAATTTGTAATGTGTAATAATGGTATGAGGAGAGGCCCATGTGGCTGCTGAACAAATAGTATCCATTGACAATCTAGCTTGAAAGGCTGTTGATGTAGCTAAAGCTCTGGTTGAATGGGCTCTTGGCTTAGAAGGTAATTCTTTACCTCTGAGTTGATAGATATAGGTAATCACAGAGGACAGCCATCTAGACAAGGTTACTTTGGATACCGGAAGGCCCTTTTTACCTTCCGCATAGGACAGAAAAAGCTGTTCAGATTTCCTAGTTTGTTTAGTTCTGTCCAGATAATAACGGAGCTGACTATGAACGTTGAGATAATGCAGTTTTTGCTCTGCCCTGTTAGAATAATTGGGAAAGAAAACTGGAAGATCGATAGATTGATTTAAATTTGCCTGAGAAGCCACCTTGGGCAAAAAAGACGGGTTAGTTCTGAGAGAAACCCTGTCTTTGTGGAAAACTAGATAAGGAGGACGAATGCAAAGGGCATGGAGTTCTGATACTCTCCTAGCAGAAGTTATGGCAAGTAGGAAGAGAGTTTTCCAAGAGAGCAACTTTAAAGAACAGGAAGCCGCAGGTTCAAAGGGAGGAAGAATCAAGGATGTTAAAATTAAATTTAAATCCCACTGTGGTGGGGGGTCTTTGATTGGGGGTTTGAGCAAAAAGATACCCTTAAGGAAGGCTTTACAAAGCTTGTGGGACATGATGCTGGAATCCAATAGGCCTATGTGAAAATTTGAAATGGCCGCTAACTGAACCTTTACAGTAGAGGATGAAGAGCCTGAATGAAAAATTTCCGCTAGGAAATCTAGGACTGACTGTATAGGAGCAGTGAAGGGATCTATATTCCTAGCCTTTGCCCAGAAGGAAAAACGCTTCCATTTACTAGCATAAATCCTTCTGGTAGAGGACTTAAGGGAAGCTACAATAATATCACGGACAGAATTGGAAATCGGGGAAGCCTGGCTAAGGATGGAAGTGGAGCAACCAAGCTGTGAGGTTGAGAGATTGGAGGGATTGGTGCAGCCGCCCTGACTGGTGGGCCAAAAGATCTGGCACTGGGTCCAGATGTCAAGGCTGTTCCAAAAGGTAACGATGCAGGAACGGGAACCATATCTGTCGAGGCCAATAAAGGGGCAATGAGGATCATCCTGGCTCTCAAGGCGGTATCTTTCTGAATCAACTGAGTGATTAATGGAAAGGGGGGAAAAGCGTATAGAAGTCCCCTAGGCCAATCGTGGACTAGAGTGTCTCTGGGGGGATGGCCTGGAAGGGGAAAGAGGGTGAAGAAGTCGAGGCACTTGCTGTTTTGAGGTGTTGCAAAAAGATCGCAGCAAGGAGGACCCCACTTCTGAAAAATCTCCTCCGTTACTGATTGCTTGAGAGACCACTCGTGTGGTATGAGAATAGCTCTGCTCAACCTGTCCGCTATGACGTTGGACTTCCCGGGGATATGCGTTGCTATCAGAAACCGCTGAGAAGAGATCGCCCATTGCCAAAGTCCGAGTGCCTCTCGACACAGGGGGTAGGACTTTGTTCCGCCCTGCTTGTTGATATACCACACTACGGACATATTGTCCATCTGAATTGCAATAGTCCCTAAAGGAAGAGAGTCTTGGAGGGCCTGCAACACCAAAAGCACTGCTCTCATCTCCAGGACATTTATGTGCAGGTGGCATTCGAAAGGTTGCCATGTGCCCTGGACTGTCCTGCCCTGAAAATGCCCCCCCCCCCACCCGATCAGGGAGGCATCCGTTGTGACAGTGGCGACCGGAGGGGAAGGAACGAATGGTCTGCCCTGAAGAACTTGAGGAGAGACCATCCAGCAAGACAGATGTTTCTTGCAAGATAGTTTTATTATGATTTTGTGTGTCAAAGGAAGCTGTTGGAAGGACCACTGGGAGAAGAGCATCCACTGA
Source organism: Protopterus annectens (assembly GCF_019279795.1). Taxonomy (NCBI): domain Eukaryota; kingdom Metazoa; phylum Chordata; order Ceratodontiformes; family Protopteridae; genus Protopterus; species Protopterus annectens. The sequence continues at coordinate 273,621,829 of NC_056737.1, forward strand.
AGGAGCTGCATGTGAAAACGAGCAAGGGGAAATAGCGTGATGGCTGCCGCCATGAGACCTAACACTTTTAGGACAAACCTGGCCTGGATTCTTTTGCTCTGAAGTAGGATATGAACATGATTTCAAATATCTAAAACTCTTTGCTCGGTTAATTTTGCTGAGAGCTGTATGGTGTTCAAGGTGGCGCCTATGAAGGTAATAGACTGACAAGGCGACAAGGCAGACTTTTCGAAATTTATGGAAATACCTAGCCCTTTGCAAGTTTGAATGGTGTAATCTCTGGCAAGAAGAAGCTGATGCCTGGTGGTGGCATTAAGGAGCCAGTCGTCTAAATACGGAAACACCTGGAATCCTTGACGTCTCAGATGAGCCATGACCACTGCCATGCATTTGATGAACACTCAGGGGGCTGTAGTGAGACCAAAGGGCAGGGCCCTGAACTGGTAGTGACTGGCCCCCAGCCGGAAGCGGAGAAACCTTCTGGAGTGCCTGTGCATCTTGATGTGATAGTACGCATCCTGAAAGTCCACTGAGCACATCCAATTGTCCTGACCCAGAAAGGGTAGAATGGACTGTAGCATGACCATCCGGAACTCCGTTCTTTTTACAGACTTGTTTAGTCTGCTGAGATCCAATATTGGCCTCCAGTCACCTGTCTTTTTTGGTACCAAAAAGAACTTGGAGTAGATTCCGGATTTTGTTAGCAGTTTTGAAACTTCTAGTACTGCTTGTTCCCTTAGACTGGGTGGAACGTCTGGGAGGGGCCGTTTTGACCGAGTTGGGGTGTGGATATAGGGAATTTTGTAACCCTCGGATATAATCGACTGTACCCATTTGTCTTGTGTGAGAGAAAGCCAGGCTTCTGGGTACAGCGATAACCTTCCCGAGACTGCCTCCGAAGGTGGACAGTCGGGCAGCTTCTCAGGGATGCTGGAAGGGTTTATCAGAGAGAGACTCTCTGTTACCCTGATTCAGCAGACCTCCTCTGCCTCTACGGCGGCGTCTGTTGTTGTCCCCCCCCTGCCTCTCGGGGGAAACTGACCTCTTGCGTCAGGCGTGACTCCGTGAGATTTGCGGAACCACATTTTCCCACCCTTTTGACCCTTAGGATAGGGTCTGGACAGGGTAGAAAAATGGACTCCTATGGCAGAAAGAGTCTTGCCATCTTGTTCTCATCTGGTCAACGTATCCTTCAATTGAGGTCCAAACAACGCTGAACCATCAAAGGGGGAGTTAGTGAAGGACGCCTTGAAGGGGTCTGCAAAGTTGTAAAGCTGCATCCAGGCATGACGCCTTAAAGCTACGCCTGTGCCCGTGGCTCTACTCGCTCCATCGGCTGCATAGGAAATAAGCCGCATTGAGGAGTTGACAATGGAATTTAGGGTTCCTAGCTGGGAGTTAATTTTGTCCTGAGACCCCGCAGCTGTTGAATCCTGTAGAGTATCACCCATTTCTTTGAGAATGTCTCTTTGAAGGCAGGTGAAATGGCATAAGAAATTCAGCAACCGCATGGCGAAGGTCGCTGAAGAGAACATCCGCTTGCCGTACCTATCCATAGTCCTAGATTCCTTATTAGGAGGATGGATAGGCACTGAAGGATTGGCCAGTTCCTTCTTAGTGGCTGCAGCCACCACCATGGCATCAACTGGGACACCCTTAGTTAAGAATTGTTTATCTGACGGGGCTGTGATAAATTTGGAGGGCCTCCGTGAGGTGGATTCCGTCCTATCAGGGGCCGTCCATGCCTTCCGTGCCACCACTTCCATGAGGGGGTCAAAAGGCGGAGACACCCAGGAGGTGGAAGGGCGAAAACCAAACTCCTCCAGGTAAACCGACTTGTCCTTGGAAGGATTGAGGGTAGACCAGTTCCCCCTCTGCTTAAGGAATTCAAGGATGTCAGAAAAGGAGACATCCTCAGAGGGGGACCGTGGGGACCCTTCCGACTCATCCAAGTCGGTATCAGATGTGATGGACTCAGGGGAGTCCACATGCTTCCTCTTACATGTCCTCTTTCGTGGGGGTTCACCTGACGGATCAGGGGAAGCCTCAAAAGAGGAGGATATTCTCAATGGGGAAACCTGAGGCACTGGGTCTCTACGGTTGGGAATGATAGAGTGGGTAGAGACCGCAGCAGGCACTACAGTGGGAGGAGCTGATGGAGCTGACCATGGGGCAGGCACAGGGGCCAGAACGCTCCTCATGACCTCAAAGGCACCCCTATCAGGCAGGACAGAGGGCTCCCATTCCGAAGAAATAGGAACCCCAGCCGGCACCGAGAGGGATGGCTCCGAAGTCGATGTCGGGGCCAAACTCACCAGCGCTGAAGCTCCGAGAGGGAAAACGGGGTCGGACAAGGGTCCGATGCCACTCGCCCCCTCGGAGCCGATGAGGGAGTCCAAGCGCCCGGATCCCTCCATGGATGGGACCATGGAAGAGATCGGAGCAGACGACAGAGCCGAAGGGGGAAGTATCGGCTCCGATGTCACGACAGTCACGGCTCCGAGGAGCTCCAGCTCCGAACTCAGGGGCAGAGTCGGAGGAGGAATCGAAGATGGTATGGGTAAAGCCATTGTCTGTTGAGATGAGCTGTGAAGCATTTGGGCCAGTGCCTGAGACTTTAGGAGTCTACTAACCACCCTCTCAAGGTCTTGGTCAGAAAGCCTGGAAGACCGAGAGGAATGGCTCTGCTCCGAGAGCAAAGGCGATCTCAGAGTCAAGTGAATGGACTCCAGGGATGGAGACCTAGTTCTTTTACGGGTGGAAGATGGCACCAAGACTGGTGATGGAGCCAAAGACACGTCGGCTCCGACCGGAGCCGACTTAGGAGACAAAGTCTTTGAGGCATTGGCTCTGGTCGGAGCCGATGCAGAAGACTGCGACATAGCAGTATCGGCTCCAGCCGGAACCAATCGTGACACAGTAGGTGTGCCACCAGCCGAAGGCTTGGAACACGGAGCCGACGGTTTGGATGGCTTCGAAGGTTTACCCGGCAAGGACTTAGCCGGGGAACCCTCGGGCTTTAATAAGCCCCTCAAAATTAACTTATTCTGCACTCCTGCAGGACTCTTGGACTGAACACATGACCGAACAGAACAAGAGTCCTGCAGGTGCAGGGGTCCCAGGCAATAAACGCAAGAAGTGTTACCGTCTGTCAGCGACATTTTCTGACAGCACGAGTCACACTTCTTGAAGCCTGAGACTTTAATGTCTTTAGACATTAAGGCTGTTAAAGAAGAAAAAATCTTCCTTAGAAGCTAAAACACACACACACACACAAATGAAAAATAAAGGTTAATAAAATCACGCACACCTAACTGTCCCAATACAAGGGAACAGGAAAAAAACGGAAGGGCCTAAGGCCTAACCTTAACAGGGGAGGGATAAAACTTTGGGATTTAGGGATAAGACCAAAAAAGGGACTCAACGGGGTAGGTATAAGTACTACACTATCTGATTACAAAATAAAGGGGAAAAAATCCCTAAGAGAAGAGAAGAAAAATATTAATTTTTCACTGACCTGTGGAGCCGGTAAAAAAAGCACCTCGCTAGCGAAAGCGGCAAACGAGATCTGGGTAGTTAGCGCCTAGCATCATGGGATATAGGGTTACCTCGAGCCGGTAAAATTAGCTCTCGAGCTTTAGTACAGGCCGAGTCGGAGCCGAGGATCGGCTCAGAACCCATCCAGCAAGAATGAAGGCGAGATTGACAACTTAACATTCATGGTTACATTAAAATATGGAACTTCTTAAAGTTTCAATAGGAGGTTATATATATACATATCGTTACACTGAAGTTTAAGATCATTGTAGGTTTATAGTATTACATATATACAGCAATAGTAGTATTACATATTTACAGCAATAATAGTAAAGCATTTGAGTGTATAGAATGGCATGATACAATGATAGATGACATGAGTGATTACCCGGAGAAAACAAGGTGGTTAGTGAGAAAAAGGTGTTTAGTTAACAGGAGAGTTCCTGGAAATTGGATGTAGAAGGGTTGAATACATATTTGTATAAAAGCTAGGATGATAGGATACACAAGAGGAGGTACAGACAAGGGATTTAAAAGTTAGTGTAGGGAGTTAGAAACACAGCATTCTAAAGTTGTGTATAGGAAGTTAAGTAGGAATTAGTGACTGTTGTTCTGAAGGTTATAGAGAAGTAGTTATAATTAGAGTGGGTTTAGGTAGAAGGTTTATTCCAAATTGCATCATTTGCCTTCAAGAATTGCATGTAAGTCGAGTTAGCCTGGGTCTAGTCATGGACATAGCCATTGCTTGTTTAGGTGCCTCTTTAGGGATGTTTTGAATTGGGGTAAGGAGGCTATAGTGGTAAGATATGGGGGGAGTGCGTTCCATTTCTTACCAGGTGAGTTGGAGAGAAGTGATTCTTCAGCTGAGTTATTGGCTTTGGCAGATTGAACTTGCATCTTGTTAGATGAGCGGAGAGTTGGTAGGTTGCAGTAGGGGGTGATAATATTTGCCAGAATGGGTGTAATGTTAGGTTGGCAGATGATTTTATGAATAACTATGAGTTGGTTGTACTGGAGTTGATTGGGTAGCTCTAGCCAGTGTAATGTTTGAAGATTTTGACAGTGATGGGTTCTGTATGCTGTGGCGAATCTAGCTATGTTGTTGTAGCAGCTAGCTATTTTGTTTAGGTTAGCTTTCCGTAGGTTTAGGAAAATGGAGAGGCATAGAGAAGGGTTGAGAGAAGGTGTGTTCTAGCTGTGGCTGTTCTGGTCGGTGGGGTTAGAAATTGTTTAATCCTATATAGGGAGCCTAGTTTTTTGTTAACTGTTTTGATGTTTTTTGTCGATATGAGTCTCAAATGTAAGGTTATTATCTATTATTACACCAAGTTTTGTAGATGGATCTGGAGAGGTTATGGTGCCATTATTGGATGAGAGTGTAATATTCGGTGATGAGGTTTTTTGGGTAGGGGAGAGAAGTAGTAGTTTGGTTTTGTTGGGATTCAATAGGAGACGGCGATTATTGAACCAGATCTCTACTTTGTTGAATGTGCTCTGGGATAGGGATTGTAGGTCTGAGGGGGTGGTGGCAGAACAGATTAGGGTAGAGTCATCTGCATACTGAATACAGGTTGCTTCAGGGATGACTTTGGGTAGGTCATTAATGAATATTGAGAAAAGGAGGGGGCCTAATATGGACCCTTGGGGGACACCAAGGGTGATTGGTAGTAGGGGGGATAGATTGTCTTTCCATAATACTGCTTGTTGTCTGCCCTGCAAGTAAGATTGGAACCACTTGATTACGAGGTTATTAAGGTTGAATGATTTGAGTGCGTCTAGGAGTAGGTGGTGACTGATGCACTCTTACTGAGGAAAAAATACATCCTGAATTGAAGACCTTAATACAGACAAAACTAGTGCTGAGAAAGGGTCTAACCCTTGTCTGGGTGTCCATGCCGAAAACTTGTTCCACTTGCTTCTTTTTTTTTTTAAAGCTGTAATGAGTTGAACCACTCTAGGAAGGAACAAATGGTCTCCATTACCGGAACTGGAGAATGCAGTTAACTGGCGGGAATACAAGTGGGAATGAGGCTGCTTAAACTGGTGAGACAGTAATTGTGGGTGCTGTGACAGAACGAAAAACTCCCTTACCAACTGACAGCAATTCAGGGGAAACCCTATCTGGAATAGCTAGAATGGGATTATGAGAATCACTTTTATAGGTTCATTAGATCATAGGCAAGTACTAGGCTAGCTTTGTTACCCTTGTGGACCATTTTATGCCTAGCCAATTCCCTTTTTTGTGCTTGAAATAATATATCCCATTTGGTTACAGACTGGCCTTATCCATCCCATTGTCAGTAATTACATATTACCCCTAATGAGAATAACTGGAATCAAACCATAGATAATTTGAAGGGACCCATGCAAGAGATAAAGCATTTATGAGCTGCCTCTGTCCATTAGTAGTACAGGGGGCAGTCCTGGGTAAATTTTCTGTATCCCATCCGTAAATCTAAGTTGCCCCTGAATATGGACATTGATGAACTTTGTTTTATGTGGATGGTGACTCTGTTCTACAGCAGAGATATCCTCTGCCAGATATACTTGTCCCTCCAAACTGTTCTGTTGACTTTGAAGACAAGGTTTACATTCCTAGACTGAGTATTAGTATTTCTCTGCACTTTTTTCCTGTATTTTTGCTCTGCACATGTTGGATTTCTGTATGAAAAGAAGCAGGACAGTAATTAGTAGGAATGTGTAGAGCCACCTTGAGGGCCATGTATGGACCAACACATCTCTTGTGTGTGATGTTGATAAGGGAGCAAGGAAAATAAATCACTGCATTTGGTCTTCAAGGGTGAAGCAAAGAGATCATTGCAAGACTTCCTTCAGCAATGAAAAATCTTCTATGCTGCCTACATGCTTAGAAACCACTAGTGGGCACAAAATTTGTCAGCTCAACCTATCCACAATGACACTGGCTTTCCCTGGGATATTCACTGCAATCTGAAGTGGCGTGAAGCTATGTCTCATTCTCAATATCTCATTACTTCTCAACAGAACAGATAGAATCTTGTTCCACCCTGCTTGTTGATGTACTATACCACTGCCATATTGTCCAAGTGGATAGATATTGAAACTTGGAATAGGAGGTCCTGGAAGGCCTGCAATGCTAGGCAGACTACCTTCACCTTCAACAAATTTGTGTGCAGTTGGGCATCTGACATGGTTCATGTTTCCTGGACTATCTTAACAGTGTCCCCTTCACCTCCAAACATGTCCGTGTTCAGTGTAGCTGCTGGTAAGGGTACTAAGAAAGTACAGCTTGTCAGGGAATTGCCTGGCAGTGTCTACCCCAAGTGCTTTATGCAAGCCCTTGACAGTTTGATCATCTTTGTCAGGTTCCACTGACTGACAGCAGTGAACCTTTAATATCCACTGGAGCACTCTCATGTGAAAACTTTCATCTGAGATTGTTTGAACTGTGGCTGTCATTGGGCCTGGAACTTTGATTATCATAGCTGTATTTGGATTTGGGTTCTGACAGAAATTATATACTGCATGGACTACTGCAGTCACTGTGAGGTGACACAATATCAGTTTTCAAACAGTGTCCATCTGACAGCCTATAAATGACAGGTTTTGTGACGGATCCATCTGTTGATTGTGAACACCAGGATAGTCTCATCTACAGCAATGATTCCCTTGCTAATATGAGTTGTTCTTTTTTGGAAACAACAAGGAACCAGTAATCCAAGTAAGGAAAGAGTTTGATCTTGGTAACTGCACATGGGCAGTACTTATGACGTGCACTTGATGAATACCTGAGGGGATGAGATCAAATGGCAAGGCTCTGAATTAATAATGGACTAGCTCCCACATGAAAGATTAGGAATCTTTCTGGACATTTTGATGATTTTGATGTGACGATGACATTCTGAAGATCCAAACAGCATATCCAATCTAATTGTTTGCAAGGAAAGATGGACTGCACTATGACCATCCAGAAAGTTTCATTTTTTTGACCTGTTGATTTAGAATGCTGAGGTCCAAAATCAGTCTGAGGTCCTGAGTCTTTTTGGAAACCAAGAAAAAACTTGAATAGTATCTGGATCCTCTTTGGTCTGGTGAGACCTCTCAGATGGCTTTCTTGAGCAGTAGGTGTTCTACCTCTAGTTCTGCTGCCTTTCTCTGTTGAGGTGGCATCATTGCAAGATAATAAGCAGGTTGATGAGATACTCAGAAAGGATATGGTACTGCCTCTGGATATTATCTCCTTTATCAAACCAACATTGGTGCTGGCCTCCAACACACAAGTATAAGCAGAGATGTCACCTGACTGCCTCCAGAATGCGACAGACAACTTCTAAGGAGTTGTACTGTCTGTTCCCTGGAGAAAGACTGTGATACCCAGTTACTACAGACCCCTTCTGCTTCTGGGATGGCAGTCACTGGAGAAATTCCCTCTATCACAGGAATTCCTATCAAACTGTTGCTGGTACTGTTAGAAGTTTTTATAACATAAGCCCTTAGCTCTTTTTTGGTTTCTTTGGAAAGATTTTTGAGAAGCCACGAACATGGCCCCCATTAGCAGTAAGCATTTTACCATCTTGCTCACATGGTTGCAGCGTCGTTTACAATTAGCCCAAAGAGGGTGAAATCATCAAATGGGGCATTCACAAAGGCTGCCATGAAATGCTCAGCAAAGACAATTAATCTCAATCAGGCATGATGCCTCATGGCACTGCCTAAGCCTAGAGAATGGACTTCTCTATCTATGGTGCTGTGAAGCAGATGCATGAAGAGTGACACTATGGAAGTCATAGCAACCACCAAGGACTCTGACTGCTTCCGGGCACCTCCAGGTATCTCGGGGGGGGGGGGGGCAGGTGTCTCACAAGGGCAACTGTTTAAGAGTTTTCAGCATCTTGTCTGCTACATCCCTCTGAAACCATATCACGTGCTCCTTGTAGTTCAAAGCCCTAATGGAAAACATATTGGGTGCACAGACATGCTTGTCTAGTCTATCAATCATCATGGAATTTTTAGTCAAGGGGATGAGTAACTTGGACATCCTCAGGAGCCTACTTGTCTGGTGTCTGCTGATAGAGAGGTAATAAGTGGTCTCCAACTCCAATGTGGCCTATTCTTGGGGGTCTGTGGCCTATTCTTGGGGGTCTGGAGCACTCTATCAGCCTATCAGGGAATGGGTTTGGTAACATCTGGTCCCATCCAAGCCCTGTTGTAGACTAGGTCTACCATTTTATATGGGGGGGGGGCGACTACCCAGGCCTCTGATGGGGTCTACTGATGGGGGTGGACCTGAAGGTTTTTTTTATAGGATCTCTTCCTCTGGGAAGGTGGTCAAGACATCTTGTAGTGCATCATTTTCAGTTTTTCTCCAAACACTGGGTCTTCCAAAGGGGGTTGTCGGAAGTCTCTCATTTGTCAATATCTGTGTCTGGGGTGGTAGACTTCAGAGGTCAGTCAAATTGTTTCCTCTTAGACACACTCATCCTTGGAATACTCAAACAGTTAAACAAACTTCACTTGGGAGACCAACATAGACTGTAAATATCTTGCAAGCTCTTCTAGTCCATGGTCCTGGTGGGATAAGGATAATAAATGATTTATTGTAAAGCGCTTTTCGTTTGCCTCCTTTGGCAAACTTCTTCAGACAAGACTAATGTTAAAAAACAAACTCTTATATACATAATGATCACAATTAAATGGTGCAACTATTTTAAAGCTGTAAAGTCACATAAAAAATTAAATTCAACATTTTTAAAATATACTTGTTTTTAAAAATATTGAATTTAATTTTTTATGTGACTTTACAGCTTTAAAATAGTTGCACCACTTAATTGTGATCAATTGATTAAGGTAATTGGCCTTATGTATATAAGAGTTTGTTTTTTAACATTAGTCTTGTCTGAAGAAGTTTGCCAAAGGAGGCAAACGAAAAGCGCTTTACAATAAATCATTTAGCCATTCGAGCGTCCGTTCCTTTCCTCACAGTTTTTGTATTTTTGTTGGTCGGTTTATTTTCCTAGTTTATGGGATAAGGATAATGACAGATTACAAAGTCCCATTTCAGGGATGTACAAGGGAGGACCTGATGGAGCAAATGCCAGTTCCAGCTGACAGATTCTCAATGGTTTCTATGACACAGGTTCTAACATGGTGCCCAAGACCAAAGGGGCTGTCTCTGAATCGGTGACAAGGATAGCACAAACACTGTTGTGATGGGCACAGGATTGACACTGACCACCAACATTAACACCAGTGCTAAGGCAACCGGAGTGGGCTTTGGCACCAAAGGATCAAAATTCAAGTGGACAGACACACATAAAAGCCCCCAAAACAGTGGAACAGATAAAGGCACATACCCCTCAGTGCTGATTCTGCTGGGCTTAGTGGAGATCTGCATTAACAGGGTCAATGTTGACATCACCACTGGCACCAAGGAAGTGACAGCCAAAGGTTCTGGGATTATTGACACTGGTCCTCACTGATATAGAAACTCTCAGTGCTGAAAATAGGCTTGGGGTAGGAATTAAAGAAACAGGGAGAAGGAACTCTTTTCATGTCACTCTGGAGACAGAGTGGATTTAGAATATACCATGCTGAAGTTGTACTTTGACTCAGGAAGACAGCTTATTCCTGTTCATGTGCGAGGAGTACAAGAGAGACCTGCATAAGCAGGTAGATGCAGCCAAAGCTGGTATGGAAATAAGGTATCTTACAGTCTCCTCTCTCCTCTTCACAGCACAGTCTGTTGTCTCTGATGTGCCTTACTTAGGAGAAGGACAGAAAACAGTGGAATGAAGACCAGAAAATCCTGGTCATGGGAGGGGGAGAAGACAGCCCAGGTAACTTCAAGGGAGACACTTTCTCTAAATTTGATTATTCTGTCTCCTCAAGTTGGGGTTTCAGCTTCTTCTCACATTTTTTCAACTTTATCCTCACCCTTCCCCTTGACAGAGTTGAATTTCAATAACCCTTTAGCATTAATTTATTTCTTCTGTCTGATAAAGTTCAGGGATGAGTTAAGACAGGCACTGGGTGGCAGTGAAGCATTATCAAATAGCTGGGTAACTACAGCAGAGCTAGTAAGGGAGACGGCTAGAAAGGTGCTTGGTATCACATTGGGACAGAGGAAGGACGACAAGGAGACATGGTGGTGGAATGAGGAAGTACAGAAGAGTTATACAGGCAAAGAGGTTGGCAAAGAAGTGGGATTGTCAGAGAGATGAAGAAAGTAGACAGGAGTATAAGGAGATGAGGTGCATGGCAAAGAGAGAGGTGGCGAAGTCTAAGGATAAGGCATATGAAGAGTTGTATGAAAGGTTGGACACTAAGGAGGGAGAAAAGGGCCTGTACCGATTGGCTAGACAGAGGGACAGAGCGAGGAAAGATGTGCAGCATGTAAAGGTGATAAAGGATAATGAGGGAAACATACTCACAAGCGAAGAGAGTGTGTTGAGGAGATGGAAAGAGTACTTTGAGGGGGTTGATGAATGAAGAGAATGGGAGGGAGAGAAGGTTGGATGATGTAGGGATAGTGAATCATGAAGTACAATGGATTATCAAGGAGGAAGTACGGATAGCTATGAAGACAATGAAGAATGGAAAGGCTGTTGGCCCAGATGACGTACCTGTGGAAGCATGGAGGTGTTTAGGTGAAATGGCAGTGGAGTTTTTAACCAGATTGCTTAATGAAATCTTAGAAAGTGAGAGGATGCCTGAGGAATGGAGAAAAGTATTTTGGTACTAATTTTTAAGAATAAGGGTGATGTGCAGAGCTGCAGTAACTACAGAGGGATTAAATTGATCAGTCACAGCATGAAGTTATGGGAAAGAGTAGTGGAAGCTAGGTTAAGAAGGGATGTGATGATTAGTGAACAGCAGTATGGTTTCATGCCGGGAAAGAGCACTACAAATGCGATGTTTGCTCTGACATTGTTGATGGAGAAGTACAGAGAATGTCAGAAGGAGTTGCATTGTGTTTTTGTAGACTTAGAGAAAGCATATGACAGGGTGTCTAGAGAGGAGTTGTGGTATTGTATGAGGAAGTCAGGAGTGTCAGAGAAGTATGGAAGAGTGGTACAGGATATGTACAAGGGTAGTGTGACAGCAGTGAGGTTTGAGGTGGGAGTGACGGATGCGTTTAAGGTGGAGGTGGGTTACATCAGGGATCAGCTCTGAGCCCTTTCTTATTTGCAATGGTGATGGACAGGTTGACAGACGAGATCAGACAGGAGTCCCCATGGACTATGATGTTTGCAGATGACATTGTGATCTGCAGTGAGAGTAGGGAACGGGTGGAGGAGACCCTGGAGAGATGGAGATATGCTCTAGAGAGAAAAGGAATGAAGGTCAACAGGACTAAGACAGAATATATGTGTGTGAATGAGAGAGAGGATAGTGAGGATGCAAGGAGTAGAGGTGGCAAAGGTGGATGAGTTTAAATACTTGGGGTCAATAGTTCAGAGTAACAGTGAGTGTGGAAGAGAGGTGAAGAAGAGAGTACAGGCAGGATGAAGTGGGTGGAGAAGAGTGTCAGGAGTGATTTGTGACAGACGAGTACCTGTAAGAGTGAAAGGGAAGGTCTACAAGAGGGTAGTGAGACCAGCTATGTTATATGGGTTGGAAACAGTGGCATTGACAAAAAGGTAGGAGTTTGAGCTGGATGTGGCAGAGTTAAAGATGTTAAGATTTGCACTGGGTGTGACAAGGGTGGACAGGATTAGGAATAAGTATATTAGAGGGTCAGCCCAGGTTGGAAGGTTTGGAGACAAAGCCAGAGAGGCAAGATTACATTGGTTTGGACACGTGCTGAGGAGGGATGCTGAGTATATTGGGAAAAAGATGCTAAGGATGAAGTTACCAGGTAACAGGAAAAGAGGAAGGCCTAAGATAAGGTTTATGGATGTGGTATGAGAGGACATGCAGGTGGCTGGTGTGACAGAGCAAGATGCAGAGGACAGGAAGAAATGGAAACAGGTGATCCGCTGTGGCGACCCCTAACGGGAACAGCCAAAAGAAGATGATGATGATGATAAAGTACACAAACCAACATTTTTGCAGATAGAGCATTTCGCATCCAGATATCTTTATCCATATGTATTGTAAAAACTAACACACAGCCAAACCAACAACAACGTAAATGCATGAATTAAAAAAAAAAAAGAGAGAGAGTGACAGAGAGAGAGAGACGGTTGGAGGAGGGAAGGAAGGAGAGGAAAATATATATGATTTTGTCATTTTTTTGACAGGGGAGGGAGAGGGAATGACAGGGTAACAGAATGAGATTATAAAGAAATTAGTAGAAATCAGTAGAAATATGGAGAGAGAACTATTAAATTATGAGTCTAATATCAATATATATAATGAGAAGTCTAGAAGTTTGACTTGATTAAATATGAACATTTCCCAAAAATACCCTATAAAACTCGAGTCAGATCCACATCATGCTGAAACCTAATTGTGGCCATGAGATCTGGAGAGGCTAGACAAGCCTGAGACATTATGGTTAAGGAGTCGAGCTTGTGTGAGAGATTCATTGTTGCCATGACAGGAGTGCCTTCGTCGACTTGTTTTACAGTGTATGGGAAAGGCCAACAAAAACACTATTAAATTCTTGCTCTTTTCCCCTCACAGATAAATTACTTCAACTCTTTACTGTCATTCACAATGCCTATAACCGATACAAATTTACTCAACCTGAATACAAGACTAAAGGGATTAAAAACATTTTCATTACTTGTGCCTTATTACCCACATCTACAAAATCAATAATTTCCAGTTTCTTAGTGTTTCTATTACATTCTGTATGGTCCCTTAGCTGCCATAACAGAATCGTTTATAATCCGTGCACCTAAATACTTAATCTTATCATGTTCCCATAAGAATGGGTATTGCTGAGCCAATTCATGCAGGGCAACATAGTTTACAACTACAGCACTTATTTTATCTTCACGCATGTTACATCCTGAAAAGATATGAAACTGCCTCAAATATTCCACAACACCAAAATATCCTTTTCCGGATTTATCAAGCACAAAATAAAACAGTACGCAAATAAGGCTAACTTTACTTGATAACCACACCAGTTAGCCTTGAATTTGTGAACCTTTCTATTTTCTCTGCTAACAACTCTAAACATGCTGTAAATAAAGAGAAAGGAGGGCATCCTTGCCTAGTTTCTCTGATCAAACACAGCTCGTCAGACAGAAGCTTTCCCACCTTAATTCCTGTCTCTAACCCTTCACATATTCTCCAGTTCTATCTGGGAATGCAAATGACACCACTGCACTATTCATAAAATCCCAGTTGACCTTAACAAATGTTTTCCTCTGCATCAGGGCTCACCAACAGCAGCGTTATTTTGTTATACTCCGATTCCCTCTGGACCATCATTGTTCTGTTAATGTTATCAAACACTTGACTCCCTTCCACAAAACTACATTGATCCACATCTGTCAACTGTGGTAGCATCTTTGCAAATCTCTTGGCTAATACTAACTCTTAATAAATCAGTTTAAAATTGAAAGGGGGTCTATGTAAAGCTAGATCTTAGGAGTCTTTACCTTCTTTGGGTAACAGTGCTACCACTTCTTGCTTCAAATATACCAATACTTCTCCATTTTAAAATATTAATGAACAAAGTCTTTGTGGTCTTCATCACTCTCTTTCCTCCTAACTTCCAAATTTTCATGGGAATACCATCAGTTCCTAAAGGCTTCCCTGTTGACTGATTATACATCACGGATTCTATTTCGTCTGCACCTATGTTCGCTATTAAATTACTGAGACTCATCTTCCTCTAACTTGGGTATAACCAAGTCTTCCACAGTTATTTCCATTTCAAACTTTTCTTGGTTTCTCCATTACTCTGTCTTACACAAATTTTCATAAAATTTCTGAAATCTGTTTCAATACTGCTATAGGATCTCTGCTTATTTTTCTTGCTATAGGCTCCCTATATTTTCTTACATTTCATTCTTCTTTCTGTCGAGCTAAGTTTTTATGCTTTACAGTTGTTATAAAAAGTGTTTAAACAGTAATTTTTCTAAACTCGCACACACACTCTGTCCAAATGCTCCCTTATTTTCTCTTCAGTATTTTATAATTGCTCCGCTTTTTGATCTGTACAATTCCCCCTTCTGCAATACTGTAACCCTCATCACCTACTCTAAATAATTCTTACTACTTCTTTCCCATACTTCTCTCACTCTTACTTCTACCACACTTTTAAACTCCATTTTCACTTTTATCCCAATCACTAGCTATTCCTTTTGAAGTAATTTCCATCTTCCCTATACAACTCTCGAATCATACTCACTACCCATTCCTTAAATTCCTCATTTTTTTATTTTTAAAAATCAAGTAGGAAAGTGTCCATGTCTCATTTTTACATCATAGCCCTGCAGATTTATCTCTGCGTTTATTGGTGCATGATCCAATACAGTTACTGGAAGCATTTTGACTAAATACACATACTTCTATGAAATAGGACTTCTATCCAGTCTAGCCCAGTTACTGCACCTTAAGGAATAACATTTAAATTCTGAGCTCCTGCTACTGAATTCAGAACTTCATTTCCAAACAGTCTCATATATTTAAGCAATAACCGACGAGTGCGTGTGGTATACTGAAAACTTACCCATGGTTGATGTGGTTTGATCACGAGGGCGAAGCCTGAATGATTAAATAAAACCAACTATGGGTAAATCTTCAATATACCCACAACCATGAATTGGTTATTGCTATTAAACAATGACATTATATACTTTTCTTAAATAATGTCTTTGTATAACATAACCATGGTGTTCCTCTGTGTTGTTTCTGCATTCTTACGCTTTGTTGATGCATTGTGCATGCATATGGAACTTACGTTCCCACGCTTACACAGTACATCAGTGCTTTGAAAAGCAAGCAAGCAAAAGAGAACAGAAGATCTGTGTTGCCTTTTTTACTTATTTATTTATTTTTTTAGACTGTAAAATCTGGACAGTTTAGAAGTGCAAGACAGACAGGGTAAAAATACAATGAAAATCAGGTATGTTTCTTTAGTTTTGCAGAACATATGTGATTTTCCTTGTATTTTCTCTGCCCTCCATATGTACCTCTCAAACTCTTAGCTCAAGAAATGTGCAACACATTACATAACGGGGATGAAGGTCCCTACTGTAAATGTTACTCTTAAAAACTTAGAAAGCTGCTACAATAACAAGATTTATGCTATTGTACATTAATTGATAGACATTCTAAACTGAAATGCATTGTCATTATTTAGCGACTTCACTCCTCAGTCGGAAAACTACAAATTTTATAAGGGACAGACCTAAAAATGAGGCAAAATTTTGGACATTGTGAAAATCTGGACACTTCAGTAAACTTCCATTGTATGTAATAATAGAAGAAAGTCTAGTTGGACTTCAGAGGCCGAACCTTTTTTCTATTGGTATATGCTTGATTTTACGCTGGTTGGGCTGACCAATCAGCGTGCATGTTTCTGAATACTAATGATCCACCATTTTATAATTTGAGATCTACTATGCCTTGTAATATTTTCCCCTGTAAGTCCTCTGATACGTCCTAACTACTGTAAACCTGGTTATAGTTCCCACCCATAAATAATATTCCCTGCTGAAAGCTTGTTTCTCACCAAGATCTTCTATGTTCCATAAGAGTAGCTTTAGATGAAATATAAATACATGTCAGTGTGATCATCCCCCCCTGCCAATAACCCCTTCCAACCACATATCTACCATTACTGTCCTTTTATGCATTTTTTTTTTTATCACTACCAAGGCGCCTCTCACAATCACTATTACTACAGTCTTCCCCTGTCCCTGATAATTCCACTGAATGTCCCCTGTGAATTCGTTTCTGCAACAAATTCACAAGCTCATTTCTATCCAACTGCATCCTCCATAACATTACTACTTGCATTTTATACTTTAATATAATTCAATGCTCTTTGCTCTTTGTATGTACCTGTAAAGCCATTTAAATTCCATGTCAATAATGGCAAAGCTGCTATTGTGATAAAAAAAATGAAAAAAGTCATTCCTCCCACACATTACACATGACCGTTCTTTTTTTATACATGTTTCTGTCTTACATCCGCACACTGATGCCTAGCAGGCTGATTTGTATGCAGTTACCCCTTTTGGCTTTGGTGTTGTGTCACACATCCCCAGACTTTTTGCTTCAATAAGACAACTCAAGAAGCAAAAAGTACTCTCATCCTCTTTTAACTCTTGCGGCAAAAGCACAAAACTATATATACTTTCCAAAAAGGAAATGTACTCCAACAAATAGGAGCAGTTGCTACGAACTGACAGCTGCACCAACAGGTATTACCTACTCTAAGTTTAAAGTTAAACTGTAACATTTTTTTAACAGCCCATGTTCCCACTTACTCAGACTACTATCTCTTATCTGTTCTCTAGTTCCCCTATTAAATGTGAAAACAAGTTGCATGCTTTCAGTAAACATTAACTTTTAGCCTTATGAAAAAGTACACTAGATAAGCTTATATAAGCTACATTGTTCACCATTACATTTAATGCATGTAAGTGTACCAAGTTTGCTGGAGAGACAATTGCTTGTATAACTATTTACTACCCACAATTTCAAAATTAATTTCTCACTTTACTTTGTATTTTCATTGAAAATGCCCCTTTACAAATTAAATGCACTGCGTCTCACAGTTCCACAGAACAGATCACTCAGAAAACACTGCCTGGACCTCTCTAATTAGAATACTTGTACTACAAGCTACTTGTCTTCAGCCAAAAGAATGTACTAGTTGAAAAATCCAGCTGGTAACTTTGCAAATGCAAAAAAGAATTGCCATTTCTCAAGTGTCATCATTTTCTCATCTTTTTTACTTAAAGGATGTTGTCTACAGCTTAAACTACAACATCAATATAGTAAACAAGCAAAAAACACCAAAAGCAAGTGAAAACCAAGTAAGATTACTCAGCAGGCCGTTCAATGATTAAGTTCCGTTTTAATGAGCGCTTTCGAAGGGGTCAGTGCCCCAACATCATCAGACAAAACAAGACTTTGAAATAACATCCTTAAATACTCATACATTCATTATTTCATTATTCAATTATCTTTCTTAATTACTTTCTATTAATTACTATACCCATTTTTTCTTTGTTTAAAAGCATAGAATAAACCATTGGTCCATACTTTAATGTGTTCAAGCTTATAAACAAAATCTACTTATATTTCATAATTTCACTCCATATAAAATAAAATAAAAGTACAACTAAAAATGTAAAATACAAAATACACTTACAAAATGCTATTAAATACTGCCATTAAAACCAGGTATATTGTACTAAGAGCCCAAGAATCAATAATCATTGCAACACATAATTGCTAAAGCTTTGTGCAAACTTAAAACCTACTTTAAAACCACGTTGGGTGCGGTACATAAATACATATTACATATGTTACAATTTATGTGTAATAATCTAAAAATACTCTACAAAATTTCATTGCCATAAAAATATATGTATGAGCATGTACATGTCTCCATATACATGCACATACATAACATAATACAATATAATACACATAAATTATATCCAAAAAAGGGTCCCTCAATATAAAAATTGATTTTATATATATATATATATATATATATATATATATATATATATATACATATGTGTGTGTGTGTGTGTGTGTATTTATTTATTTTTGCTTTGACCACCTCAGTTTATTTCTATTATTTGTATTGATTTATTAATTATTAATTTTAAATTTATTTTTACTTTAAATTTTTACTTAGTCGATTTAGTACGTGTTTTTTGCAGTTTAAATGGCAAGTGATATAGCAGGTAACTCACAGTCTTTGTTCACACAGCAAGACGGTAGTATTTCGAATACTGCAATGGTTCCCTTGGAGGCGAACGCCATACGGAACCTTACAGCTTTGGTGCAACGTTTGCTGGGTCGAGTCGAGAATTTGACCCAAATGATGGACGAGAGAGGAGGAGTGAACAACAACCACTGTAACCCACGAACAGGTTTGGCACAAGCCAATTCAGCTCAGGTGAGCGAATCAGAGTGGTTACATATAGGAACATCTAACCTAAGCGGAAATCATATACAGGATGAAGCAAGTAACAACTTGGTATCGCCGAATCGGTTGAATAACTGCCAAAACAGTTTAGAACAAACATCGGGATCTAATACAGTTCCTACTATAGCAGATTTTCTTAGTCATAAAAACTTTTTTAGAAACGGAGCATCTAATGAGGTAGCGCAAGAACAGAATTTAAGGGTGAGTACAATCAGTACTTTATTCAATGACTTTGACCACAAACTGTTCAAAGGCTGTAAACTGCAGTTAGAGGTGGCATATTTGCAAGAATGTATTGATAAGAAAATTATCCCTAGAGGGTTGCGCCAATGGCGCTATCCAGTGGGGTTAGTGGAGAACTTAGTTTTCCCACCAAGAACTGCTAACTTTATTTGATAAACAAAGATTCGAATTTTTGCAATCACTCATCAACTTTTATAAGTCTGAGATTAATAATTTAAAAACTGAGCTTGAAATACTGGAACACTCTATCAATGTAGATAGTGAGCTTCCTAGGTATAAGTACGAATACGCTAGGATTTTCCCCAGTATCGAGGCCACCCTAACAAAGCTTCTAGCTACTAAAAAGAAAAAAATCAGCAGAGATTTAAACGAGAGTATGCCAATAACAAAGCATACCCCTCACTCCCGAAGATTTCACATATTTCGCCTAGCCCCTATGGGTTACCCAATTCAAAGAATGATGTTAACATTGAAGAAGCAAATCAGACAGTAGGGAATGAAAATGGAGCAGCACAAGCGCAGCCACTACACTGTAGCAAAAGAATTATGAACAATAATGCTCAAAATAACAGAGCTTAACAACACATTGAGGTAATTAATGGCAAACCAAACAGTATAAATAATCAACAGGGTTTTCAAAGGGGTCGCAATGGGCGATACAACAACTCAAATGGCAACAGGAATCAGGGCCAGAGGAGGAATCATCGGAATCAGAGAAGGAGATGACAGGAACCTTGCAAGAAGGACCACAGATCCTTATAAGCTCAGAAGGAGATTTCAAAATATTTAACTACACAGTTTTGACTATAGAACAAGATATGGTAGACTTCTTTGCAAAAGGATTGTCCTTTGTGCCAGATAGAAGGGCTGATGTGGTTAGGACTACTGTGGACTTAAAATTGTTTGTACGCAAGTTAAACTTCACTTCCCTAATGGGAACAAGTTCTTCACTTACTAACACTTTAAGAGTATCCAGTATTTTTAACCCTCCCCTACATGTAACCTCGAGTATTTTCGAAAAAATATGCAAAATGGATTTGAGAGCTATATTAAGTGATTCATACAACAGCCAAACAATTAAGGCAAATATCTCTAGTAGGGAAATGGATTTTTTACATTTATTAAATGTGTGCAATATTAGAGTTATGAACCCAGATAAGGGTGGGGGGGTTGGTCTTTATGGACCAAAGTGAATATAATAGAAGAATGGATTGTTACCTGTCCACCGATGTATACACACAGGTTAGCATCAATGAAGTTAATGGGGCCTATAAAAAGATCAGAGGCATACTTGATGACCTATTCCTAGAAGGAACCATTGACACGTATCAATCTCTATTCATGTCTGCTCCTAAGATTCCTGTCCTATTTGGTTCCCTTAAGCTCCATAAGAGCTATATTGATCCTCCCTTTAGACCCATTGTAGATGGCAGAGGATCAATAACATATGCCTGTGCCAAATTTATTGATAACATGTTGAAACCCCTTATTCAAGATGAACCACAGATCTGTCGAGATTCCTGGAGTTTTTTAGGTAATATTAATAAACTGGAATACAATGACAGCAATATCTTTCTTACAACAGATGTAAAAGATTTATATACAGTGATTCCGCAAACTCTGGGGCTTGCATGGATTAGGGATTTTATGACCCTAAAAAAGGTAGATGATAAAAACATCTAATTGGTTGAGACATTGTTAGAGGTAGTACTATCTAATAACTATATGATTTTTAATGGGCAATTTTAATCTCCAAAACACGGGAGTGGCGATGGGGTCACCCTGTGGTGGAAGTTTTGCAAATTGTGTAATGGCTTACTGGGAAAGAACCTTACTGTTTAATAATGCTTTGTTTGAAGAAAATGTGTTATGGTATACTAGGTATCAGGATGATATGTACCTTATATGGCAGGGAGAGGAAAGACTTATTGAGGCTTTTGTAGCAAGTATGACTGATATGACTGATTTCCTAGAATTTACATACCACATAGGGTTGGAAAGCATTAATTTCCTTGACATAAATTTAGCAAAGGATAAAGCCAATCATAGATATAAAACTAAAATATATAGGAAACCCACGCACTCAAATGCTTTCTTACATTTTTCTAGTAGCCACCCCTACCATCAGAAAAAAGCAGTTGTAAAGGGACAGATGGTAAGGGCGGCTAGGATGGTCTCTGATGATGTAAAAGAATGTGAATTATTGAAATTAATATTCATCAAAAGGGGCTACCCAAAAGGGTTTGTAGAAGACATTATTTTGGATGTTAATATGAAAAGGTCTTCAGGGCATTTCAGACCATTATTATATAATGGTTATGACAATAATCTACTACCAACAACAGACCAATAAATTATATGTCCAGGGGTTTCAGCCAAAAATATGGGTCTGAATTTACTATTTACTTACTCTCTAGATTTTAAGAAAATTAGAGCTATTCTCAACAAAAATTGGGCAATTATCCTGGAAGAGAATAGTCTGAGTAATGTCCTGGGCGAAAAACCTGGATTTACGTATAGAAGGGGACCCAATCTAAAATGTTTGCTTGAGAAGAAAAAGAAGCAAAGCAAGATTACTGGAATGAGGAAATATGGAATTTGTCAACAATGCAAATTTATCCAAATGGGAAATAAAGTGATGATAAGAGATACATCATATTTAATCAATGGACGATTTAATTGCGAATCGTGAATCTAAAGGGTTGGTGTACGTAGCGTGCTGTGAAGCATGCCCATCATACTATATTGGCAAGACAGAAAGAAAAATTAAACAAAGG
Organism: Protopterus annectens; assembly: GCF_019279795.1. NCBI lineage: Eukaryota > Metazoa > Chordata > Ceratodontiformes > Protopteridae > Protopterus > Protopterus annectens. The sequence continues at coordinate 273,643,444 of NC_056737.1, forward strand.
ATTTACGAGCACCAATATTGTATTAATAGGAGGGACACCACAAATGCATTAGCTAAACATATAGTAGATAACCCAAACCACAGATTTCAATATATAGTAATACAGCAGGTGCAATGCAAAATAAGGGGTGGACCCTGGCAACTTAAATTAGAAGAGAGTGAGTTAATGTGGCACATTCGTACATCGGCACATATTCCACCAGGCCTTAATGAATACGCATCAAATAAAAATATTCTGAAGTTTAAGGCACTCTTTAGGTAGAATGGTGGTGGATTATAAATTTAAAATTAATAATTAATAAATCGATACATATAATAGAAATAAACTGAGGTGGTCAAAGCAAAAATAAATAAATACACACACACACACACACACATATATATATATATATATATATATATATATATATATATATATATATATATTTCTATTATCAATTTTTATATAGAGGGAAACTTTTTTGGATATAATTTATGTGTATTATATATTATGTTATGCATGTGCATGTATATGGAGACATGTACATGCACATACATATATTTTTATGGCAATGAAATTTGGTAATTAGAGTATTTTTAGATTATTACACATAAATTGTAACATATTTAATATGTATTTATGTACCGCACCCAATGTGGTTTTAAAAGTAGGTTTTAAGTTTGCACAAAGCTTTAGCAATTATACGCTGCAATGATTATTGATTTGTGGGCTCTTAGTAAAATATACCTGGTTTTAATGGCAGTATTTAATAGCAGTTTGTAAGTATATTTTGTATTTTACATTTTTAATTTTACTTTTATTTTATTTTATTCTATATGGAGTGAAATTATGAAATATAAGTAGATTGTGTTTATAAGCTTGAACACATTAAAGTATGGACCAATGGTTTATTCTACGCTTTTAAACAAAGAAAAAATGGGTATAGTAATTAATAGAAAGTAAGAAAGATAATTGAATAATGAAATAATGAATGTATGAGTATTTAAGGATGTGATTTCAAAGTCTTGTTTTGTCTGATGAAGTTGGGGCACTGTCCCCTTCGAAAGCGCTCATTAAAACGGAATTTAATCATTGAACGGCCTGCTAAGTAATCTTACTTGGTTTTCACTTGCATTTGGTGTTTTTTACAACATTAATATAGACATTCACCTCCATAAAAAAATATGGTAAGCTATTATCTTCTTATTCTGTATATATATGATCAATATACATTTACATGTATCCAGCAGCCAAAGATTACACTATGTTAACTTTAACTTGCTTCTTTCCTGCCTTACTTATATAGCCACAGTTTGAAACCTGAATGCATTACAAGTAAGAGAGTCTATATTATGTGATCGAAGAGTCTACTCCTCGAATACATAATAATTGACAAATACACAACGAATGCTGTAAACCGTGAATGGCCACGTCCACAAATTTTTTCCTTGGGGGAAAAAAAGTCATGTGGCCATAAAACACAAACTTTAAAACACTAATTAAGTGGGGGGGGCTTCACCCCCCCCCTAACTAAATATACCAACTCTGAGATTGCTCTATATTGAAGAAGAGGGCAATTCCCGATAATGTCCAAATGAATCCCCCCCGAGGAAAAAATGTGCGGATGTGGCCACTCGCGATTTACAGTGTTCACTGTGTATTTGTCGATTATTATGTGCTCGAAGAGTAGACTCTTTGATCACATAATATAGACCCCAAGTAAGAAAGGATACAGTCTTACCTTAGTATCACCAGGGTATTCAGTCACTGATAAAATAAGTCTCCCACCTCACATTTTAAAATCCTTCTAACTGCATAGTATATACAACTGCTTAATATTTACAGCAAATTATAATTCAATTTACATGAAGAAACTTGTATACAAATATTAATAAGCACAAAAACTTTTCCTTGCAGTCACTCCTTCAGTTTATTCATAGTCTTTCAAATTATTGACTAAGTGGGGTTTATGCTTTATAGTTCTCCCACCAAGTTAACAGTCAAACTTTTAGCCTTTTTCATCCACATCTTCTAGTTAAAATGTCTATATTACATTTAGTGCAACTGATGCTTTACAGTTATCCACTTATTCACCGGTTTTGTGTGTGTGTGTGTGTGTGTGTGTGTGTGTGTGTGTGTGTGTGTGTGTGTGTGTGTGTGTGTCTGTGTTCCTAATCATCTCAATATCTCAACATTGTTCTCTGATTAAAGTCCAGGGTACTCCAGATTCTTCTGCTCAGCTCATGGGATTCAGCTCATGGGATTCAGTCTACCATTCAAGCATTTTTCTTCATGACACTGAAAATGGTTTCACAAGCAAAGTCTTTCTCTATGGGATTTCTTACTGACAAGACAGAAAAGTATAGCCTTCTTCAGCTGTCTCTTGGTTGACTAAAATTGTTTTCCTTCTCCACAAGAAAGTCCTCAGGAATAGATAGTATTCTTGAGGAAATCTAGAGGTTAGGAGGGAAAACATTGATAAAACACTGTTAAATAAAACCTTCCAGATCTTTAAGAGGAGGATAAGCACCAACATCCTGAAAGATGGAAGGAGAAGGTTACTGTCAGCTGCCTGTCGGGTGCCAGGATCCGCCACATAACCCACGCACTCAGGTCACTCCACAACAAGCACAAATATGACTCTGTCATTGTCCATGTTAGTGTGAATGACCTGAGACATATCTCCCTGGACTACATGAAAAGAGACATGGAAGAGCTCTCTGACCTTGTAGCCCAGGCAGGTATGACCCTAGCCCTGAGTAGCATTCTGCCATCGCCCAGAATGATATCACAGTACAAGGACAAAATGATTGACTTCAACAATTGGCTAAGCTTCTGGTGTCACTCTAAGGGGATCCAGTATCTGTCTGCTTGGGATGACATGGTCGAGAGACCACAATGCTTTGCCACAGATGGCCTGTACCTGTCGCCCCTGGGATTCCGGATACTGGCTAAGGCTCTTGCTGCCACTATAGTGCCTTTTTTAGGCAAGGTTCAAATAACAAATTCACCACCATAACAGGAACAGGCAAGCAAAAGCTGAGGGTAATACTACTCAATGCCAGAAGTCTAAATCTCAAAATGCACTCACTCGAGGCACTCCTTAAAATGGAGAACATTGAAAACTGTGCAGTGACTGAGACCTGGTTCAAGGCTCTAGAGAGCACACCTGCACTACTTTTCGGCCATGTAACCTGGACCGAAACACCAAAGGTGGAGGTGTGTCCATATTCATTAAGGATATTCACACTTCCAGGCTAGTTGCTCAGCATAATGCATCCGAGGTTATCCAAGTGCAACTAACTCTGGGCAAAACTGCAATCCAAGTTGTAGCTTGCTACAGATCCTCCACCATGCCCCAGGATTCCCACTCCTCTTTTCTTGATGTACTGGAAAATATTAGGGTTCAACCAAACACCCTAATAATGGGCGACTTCAACTACCCCACCATTAACTGAGAAAACTACTTGTGTACCAACTCCTTAGCTCAACGCTTTCTGGAATTCATAAACTCCAATGCACTGGATCAACTTATCCACACCCCCACCAGCAGCAACCATATCCTAGAACTAGTCATTACCAACATGAGTGACCGGTGTTCCACACCTGAAGTCAACTCTTCGTTGGTCCGATCCGACCATAAGCTAATCACCCTTGATATCCACATCCCGTCCCCACACCCCATTAAGGAAACCACAGTAAAAAATTTCGCCAAAGCCAACTTCATGCTTCTTAAGACAGAAGTGGTAAACTTCATGATACCCATGCAGATGGACAATACAGTTACAACTTCTGAATCCTACACAAATGCACTCTATAAGCACTTACACGAGTGCATGGATCGTGCCATCCCAAACAGAACCAAGACACTATCCTCCAAAAAAAGAAAGCCAATCTGGTGGTCCCCTGCCATAAACAAACCATACAACAGAAGGAAGAAACTGTTGCAAAAGAGAGTAAAATCCCATGAGTGGAGGAGCTTCCTGGTCAGCCTCAGTAAGAAGCTGAGATCCCTTATAAGATCCTCCAAAGCTAGCTACGAAAAACAAAATCACCACTTATTCCAAGGACAACCACGAAGCATTCTATAGCTATGTCAAGAATCTCAATGGCAACACCCAGATCTGCTCTGAGTTACATCACAAAGGCAAGAAAATTACAGAACCAACTGATATTGCCAACATCCTGGCAGATAGGTTCAGTGCTAACTTTACCCCCCTCTCACCCCCTAAAGGGCCCATATCTATACAGGAAGAATGCAGAGTCCCTGTAATCACAACTACGCAGGTAAAAGCTGCACTCTCTCTAAAGCCAAAAACACAGCATCCATAGGAATGGACAACATCCCAGGCTGCGTTTTACACACACTTCAGAACGAACTGGCTCCCTACTTAAGCACCATGTTCAATAATAGCCTCGCATCAGGCTTTGTGCCCACTGAATGGCACACAGCAACAGTTATCCCACTCCACAAAGGGGGAGCCACCACTGATCCCGGGAACTATCGACCTATTAGCCTGACGAGTCTGGCCTGCAAGGCCATGGAACGTATCATCATGGAACTCATAAACAAAGACATTGGTAACCTCCAAACTCTGGATCCCACCCAGTTCAGGTTTGTGAAAGGCAGCGAATGCCTCCTGAACCTGATCAACTTCTTTGAGGCAGTCACCAAAGCCGTAGATGAGGGTAAGGTGGTTCACACAGCCTATGTTGACCTCACCAAGGCTTTCGACACGATCCCCCATTCTGGAATTATAGCTAAACTCACTAAACTAGGTATAAATCCCTACATCACAAGATGGGTTGTCAACTGGCTCACTGACAGAACCCACACTGTAAAAGTTGCAGACTCCAAATCTGACCTTAAAGCAGTGACAAGTGGAGTACCACAGGGTTCTGTCCTGGGACCTCTCCTGTTTGGTATCTACTTCTCTGAAGTACAGGCTAACACAGAAGGCCTCTGGCTAATGAAGTTCGCAGATGACTGCAAACTAGGAGGCCACAGCCAAGTCCCCAAATGATGTGGACATCCTACAGAAGGGCCTCACTGAGACAGATGACTGGTGTCAGAGCCATGGCCTCAAGCTCAATGCCAAAAATGCAGTGTCATCCCCTTTGGTAAAAACTCTGTACCCATGAACTACCACATAGGCAGCAATCTACTTAACACTGAATGCGTGATAAGAGACCTTGGGACCCAGGTGGACAGTAGTCTCTCCTTTGATAGTCACATCACCACAGTAGTCAGGAAGTCCTTCTACATGGCACACCTCATCATAAAAGGGTTCTCATCCAGGAAAAAAGAGGTCATTCCTCCCCTCTACTCGACACTGATTAGACCCATTATAGAGTACAATGCCCCTTTTGGAATGTACCTCACAAGACATCTGCAGCAGCTGGAAAGGCCACAGAAGTACCTCACAAAAAGGATTACTGGCCTCAAACAAATGCCCTACACTGACTGCCTCAAAAAACTCCAGCTTTACTCCATAGCATATCGCCTACTCCGAGGTGATCTCAAACCCAGAGCTGTTGGACATGCTACACCTAAAGAAATCCCAATCCCTCTGAGCTACACACTCTAAGGACCTAAACCTTGTCACAACAATAAACAGGACATGCTGGAGGGATAGATTCCTGTCCCAGAGACTTCCCATACTCTGGAACAGGCTACCCATCTATGTCAAGCAGAGTTCTTCATTAGCAATCTTCAAGAAAAATCTTGATGAGTGGATGGGAAATAGGAAATACACCCCGGGGATAACTTCTGTGTCTCTGCTCGACAGTGGCACAGGAAAATAACTTTCTTGGGTGGCGTAAGCCAGGGAACCTTGTTGGCTAGGCTTACATAGGCCCTTGGGCCGATAGCCTAGTACCTACCAATGAACCTATAAGAAAGCGGTGATGGCTGTAATACCTAAAGAGGGCAAAGCCCCATCAGATCCAGCTTCATACAGGCCCATTTCGATCCTAAACCATGATTGCAAAGTGTTTATGCCTACAATGGCTAAAAGAATGGCAAAGGTGATGACAAAAATTGATAGATATGGATTTGTGGAGGGGAGGCAAACATTTGACAACATTAACAGAATACTGAGGATCCAGAAGGAAGCAGAATGTAAGAAAATATCATTGTTGCTGGTCGGTCTTGATGCACAGAAAGCATGATGGAGTAAGCCAGGAGTTTATGAGCAGGGCAATGGAATTATTTGCATTCTCTGATTATAAAGTTGATTAAGAGGATACAGAGGGATCTGAGGCAAGAATTAAAGTGGGTGGGTTCCTCTCTGATAATTTCTGTTTGAGCAGAGGAATCATGCAGGGGTGTCCTCTTTCTCCTTTGTTATTTGCAATATATCTAGAACCACTGGCAAAAATAAAAATAAGGGACTCAGAAATTGGTATGGTAGTCAAGGAAAGCTGGCTCTGTTTGTAGATAACATCATTTTATACTTGATAAAACCAGAAAAGAACATTTCAGTGTTGTGGAACATTTTGAGAACATTTCAATTTTTTTCTGGATACAAAATTAATTAAGCTAAAACAAGAGTAATAGCTGTAAATTATGTACCCACACACAAATTGGTTCAGCAATATCTATATTTATGGGGACATTAAGTACTTAGGAGTATGGATTAAAAAGGATTCTGGCGTGGCTGCTAAGGATATGTGGGACGAGACTAAAAAGATAATATAAAAGGTCAGAAACTGGAAGCTCTGTTTTATGGATATGGACAGCAAGATACAAGCAGTTAAATGTTTTTAGGCCCCTTAGTTTTATACACAGGTCAAGCATTCTTTTATCAACCAGAGAAGAAGTTGTGGATAGCAATTAATGAACAGCTACAGGATTTTATCTGGCAGGAGAAAACTGCAACAGTCGAGTGGGATAAGCTAATTCTTCCAATAGAGTGGGTATTTCAGAGTTACACAGCTAAGCCTCCTATACATAGCACAAGTAGAAACCTATAATTCAAAGTGAAAAGGGATGATGGCAAAACAAGGGAGAAGCTCAAGAAACAAGGAGAGACTGACAGTTTGGATGCAGATCCTTAAGGAGAATAACAATAACTATACAGAATATTACACTCAAAGTAGCAGAAATTATTCTAAGAACTAAGCCAACATGGAAATGTAGAAAGGACATTCTGCCGATAAGAATGACTGCAATTACGGATACAGACAATAGGCAAGAAGGTGCTGGAATTTATTAGAGAAAACTGGCAAAAGAATCAAGATATTGGGAGAAAATAGAGAGGGAAAGGTAATACAATGGGAAGAGGCCAAGAATTTATTTGGATTGCAGGCTAGAGATTGCTTTCAGTGTAAAGGATTGCTATCAGAGTATAGGCAAAGAGAAAGAAATAGGGGGATCCTAAGCAAAATACCAGCACTGGTAGAGTTTTTAGTAGAATCTAGAAAAGAAACTGCTGTTAAAAAAAGGACTAATTAGTACAGCATATAAAATACTGCATTATAACTATAAGGATCAATCAGAGGAGGTTAGAAAGGATTGGGAGGAGAGACTGGATAAGCAACTCACAAAGAAACAATGGGAGGATACATGTATGTCTCCCAAATATGCAACAAAGTCTAGAAGATTTAGGATCTTTGCTTGGAAGTGTTTACATAGGTATTTTTATACTCCAAGTCAACACCAAAGATTTTTTCCTCAGGTAGATAAATGTGAAGGTGTGATGGAAAAGAAAGAGGTAATTGGGAACATATTTTCTGGGAGTGTAAAAATTCCCTGCAGAGTACTCTATTAATACTGGGTGAGCAAATTGGTATAAGTACGGAAATTACTTTTTTTGAGATATGATACAAAATCAGAACTGCCTAGGCATAGTAAGGCCTTGCTGTGTTTAATTATGGTGGCTGACAAAAAAGGTATTACTAGGAAATGGAAATCAAAGTCTAAACCAACTGTACTAGAAGTAGTGAATATAGTAACAGGGATAAAACAACCAGAAATTGGGTCTTTAGAAAAGGGTAGGAGCAAATTATACAGAAAAAAATTGAAATTGTGGGAATGAGGTTTAAAAACGCATGACTTGAATGAACTATGTAATGTTTAACTAACTGGACACATTATAAGTAATGTATAATGTTTGCAACTAAAATGATCTCAATGTGGTTTGTTTTCATTCATATAAATGTATGATTGTCTGTGTCATAGGTAATAATTTAATAAAGATGTTTCAAGTTTAATAAAAAAAAAAGCACAGGGAGTGTGATCTTTAGAAAAGAGTATGAGTGAATGGCATACACAAAATGGAAATTGTGGGAACAATAATGCATAAAAATGCTTTGGAGGAGGAATGAGGTTTAAGAGAAGGTACAAATTGAACAATTTATGTAATGTTGTCTTGATTATACTTTATACAGTAATATATGTGATGAATAATGTTTGTTAAAGTGAACTTGTTACTATGGTTTTATTACTTATATAAATCAAAGTTTGCCTATGTCCTTTACAACCTGTTCTGCATCCAAAAATGTCTGATCCTCCAGGAAAAATATTCTGAAGACAGCTGGATATAGCAACTTACACTGCACATTTGCCTCTCGGCATCCCCCGATTTATGGGATAAACTTGCTCCTCTTGGCATACTGTAGAATGAATAATCATTTTACACAAACAATACTTTCCCTTTCTGCCACAGTTTTGCCAGTAACAGCTATTTCTGCTGATATGACTGCATTTTACCAATACAAGTCATGGCTGCTTTCTGGTGGCCAGATTTGGAGCATAAACATGATATTATATTTCAATTAATAAATCCTGCTATGGAGCATCAGTTCAGTTGTTTGTACTTTCATAAAATTCAGTGTACTCATTCTAGTTTCTCTTGTATATTAATCTCAGATTTCCTCTGCATGCTTTGTTTTTTAACTCAGAACAGTCATTTTTGAGAAGCTCCATGTTCAACCAGCCTTTTCTTCATTTTATTCTCTGATTTCAGCTCAGCTGAATGGCTCCTTAAAGCCTTTTGTAGTTTTTCAGCCTCTTTTTATTTGGCTTTACATAATCTCCCAGCATTTCAGTTATTTAAGCACCTTCAAGTGAGTTTGATTTTCCCCTTTAAATTACTGTAAACCACCTCCTGTGTTAAAGCTGCAACTTGAACTGCTGTTTTGCTGAACCATGACATTCTTTCCAGCCAGTACTTTTTTTTTATTCTTGTCTAGTCAAGTTCCCTTACTTTTTCCATAGTTCTTTTCTACTGATATCCAGGCAGTGAAATTACTAGCCAATAACCAAAGTTTACCTAAACTGATAACTTTTACTGGCTTTTTATCAACTTCTCAGTTTTCACACTGAAGTGGGAGAGCTCTAATCAACATGTACCTCTGTCAGCTGCTGCCTTGGAAGTCCTGAAATAAGAAAACATTTTGATTAGGAATAATCAAATTAACCACAAGAGTAGTACTGGCCATGCTGGACATCTGGAATGCCAGTGTTCATTAGCTAAAAGTCTTGTCATCTGGCATTCAGGTATCAAGTGTCTGTCACTATAGCTCAAGATCAGCTGCAAAACAGGATACCTGCCCCACTGACGCCTGGTCTGCCAGAGCCAAAGGTGGGATTGGATTTATTTCAGGTACTGTTCTACATCTGAAAACTAATAAAAAGGTCCAGCGCTGGACACCGTTTTTGGAACTACTGCTAACAAAAGCAGAATGTTCCAAAACTTTTTTTTTCGATAATTCCCAAATTAGGCACTGAAGTAATGGGGAGAAAAGGGAGTCTAGATTCTGCTGCTCCAGTTCCTTTGAGAGTTTTTTTAACTACTTATTTTCAAATGTAAATGTCTACCTAAAGGAAAAACAAAGTTCAAGGAGTAATTTACTGTAGCAGTATGTCTGAAGCAATATCACTAACATTTAATCATAACATTTGGCTTTACACACTTTGTGTTTTTATTTCCTGATCAGAGTTCTCATCTGATGTGCTCATATACTGGTAGGTATGCTGTTCTTACTCCAGAATTCGATGGAATCTTATTGTGGGATACACATGTACACAGCCAGGATCACTAGAAGTTTTCTTGTGAACCTTCTGGCCGCAAGATGGAACTGTAAGTGTAATATGCTACCGTCCTTACTAAAAAAATATTACTATAAATTGTGCAGTAAACCAATAAAACAGTTATAATGAAAACTACATACAAATACTATTATGGTAACAGGAGAAAGTTAGACATTGTTGCACTAGGTGCATAGGTAGTTACTAGGTATGTGGCCCTGAAGGCACTGAGGAGCCTAGCCCTATTTCTCAATTGTCTAAAAGCATTGTTTGGTTAAGTAATTTGCTCAGAGTTGTTCAATAGAAAAATGGAGGGCAAAAGAAAAGTACAGTTGTGTACACTTACCATAAATGTAGATGTTCGAGTGTATTCACTGTTGCAGTCATCACATTTGGGTTATCTGCCTGCAAGTAGCCCTCAGCTGGCCTGAATACCAGAGTCTTCAGATTTCTGCGTCGGATGCTGTCGCTTCTTCCATGATATCAGGTCGTCAGGGGTATAAAACATGCAGCTGACGCCATTACATAAGTTTTTCTTGCCCAAGATGTCAGGTGCCCCCACAACAGGAAGCGCTTATATGGTATGGAACACCCTCAGCAAAAAGCAAATACACATGATATAGTATATGCTAAACAAGAAGGAAAGGTAAAAGTCAAGAGAAGTCAGGGGGCTGGAGGGAAGGTAACCAGGACTGCAACAGTGAATACACCCGAACATCTACATTTATGGTAAGTGTACACAACTGTACTATGTTCTTCGTGTTTCACTGTTGCAGTCATCACATTTGGGTTGATTCCCAAAGCTAAGGAAGGGTGGAGGTAGTTAAAGAGCATTAGGGTTCGCAAGAAGGCCCTGTAAGACTGCTGTGGCAAATCCAGCTCTGGTTTAGAAAAGATAGGCAGGTGGTAATGCTTGGTGAAGGTATGTACAGAGCTCCAGGTTGCAGCTTCCAGGATGTCCCTGGTAGGGACGGACTCCTCTGAGAAATGCAGTAGAGGCAGATGCAGCCCTGGTGGACTGTGTTCTTATCCCATGTGGGGTAGGTTTTCCATGGTGTTTGCAGCAGAAATGGATGCAATGTGCTATCCATTTGGAAATGGTTTGCTTTGAAATGGCCTTCCCTTCTGCCCCTGCAGCAAAGCTAACTAGCAGCTGGTCAGGTTTTCTGAGTGGCTTAGTCCTGTCCAAACAGAATCTAAGCTGTCTGTGTATGTCCAGAGAATGCAGTATCCTTTCCCCTTTATTCTGAGGATTAGGGAAAAAAGTAGGCAAATGAATGGACTGGTTTAAAGCCACACTAGACGCCACCTTGGGCATAAAGGATGAATTAGTCCTGAGGGAAACCCTGTCCACATGGAAATAATGAAGGGTTCCACTGCCATGAGGGCCTGCAGTTCAGACACTCTTCTTGCTGAAGTGATGGCTAGCAGTAAAGCTACCTCACTAAAAGAATCACAGGCCTAAAGCAGATGCCCTATGCTGACCTCCTTAAAAAACTAGAGCTATACTCTGTTGCATATCGTCTACTCCGTGGCGATCGTTGCTTAACATACAAGGCCATGTCAAACCCAGAGCTGTTGGACATGCTACACTTAAAGAAATCCCAATCCCTCAGAGCCACACGCTCCAGGGATCTAAACTTTGTCATCACAATAAACAAAACATGATGGATGGATAGGTTCCTGACCCAGAGACTCCCCAGACTCTGGAATAGACTGCCCATACATGTCAAGCAGAGTGCCTCTTTGGCCCTCTTCAAAAGAAACCTTGATGATTGGATGGGAGAAAGGAAATTCACCCCGGGGATCACGTCAGTCGCCCTGCTAGACAGGGGTCCAGGGAAGTAAATAGTGTGGGAAGAAATAGCTAGGGAATTGTTACGGCTAGGCTTGTATAGGCCCTAGGGCCGATAGCCTAGTACCAGCCTATGAACCTATGAATTCTGCTGTAGCAGCTGGTTTGGGTCTATATTATAATCTCGAAGGTTTAAAACTTCGAATCACTAAAGATTGAATTTTAGTGATCGAAGTCTTAAACCATCGAAGCCAAAAAAAATATATACTAAATTAAAAAAATAAAAAACAAAACAGTGTGTAGGCAGGGGGGAAAGCACCCCTGCACCCCCTACTTAAATATACCAACTCCGAGAATGCACTATGGAGATTTTCCATTTAAACGTTCGATGTAGTGCACTTTCAGTATTCTCGTGTCGACAATATCGTATTGATATTGTCAAACTTGGAGATTTTAATATAGACCCGCTGGTTCAAAGGGGGGAAGAGTGAGTTTTCCAATACAAAGTTAAGGTCCCACGCTGGAGTGGAAGCTCTCCTAGGGGGGTCTTAAATTTTTGGCCCCTCTAAGGAATTGTTTTAGCAGGGGATGAGAGAAGAGGGGTGGCTCAGTATTATAATGTGCTGATATGGCAGAGGCATTACTCTTAACTGAAGAGAAAGATAGGGCCTTGTGGAGCATTTCTGTTAAATAATCTAGAATATGAGGTAAGCTGGGCACCGTTGTGCCCATCCCCTGAGCCTGGCTCTAGGAACAGTATCTTTTCCACTTTTCTGAATAGGATTTTCTAGTACTAGGCCTCCTTGCCTCAAGAATGACATCCAGCACCTGCTTACTGAGGGTTGCTGGAGGTGAGCTCAGGGAATTAGCCAGGCTGCAAAGTTCAGGGTTTGAAGCCGAGGGTGCAGAACCTGACCTGCCTGCCAGGACAGCAGGAAGGGGTCTGAGGCAGGTGCCAAGGTTGCAGGACTGTCAGACTGTGCAAAAGGGGATACCAGTACTAGCGTGGCCAGTCTGGTGCAATCAGTACTGTCCTTGGCTTGTCCTGTTTGATCTTTATTAGAACCTTCGAGAGGAGAGGTAGAGGGGGAAAGGCATAAACTGAGAGGATTTCCCAGGTAAAGGACAGGCCATCCACTTTCCAAGCTTGATTGTGGGGAGTTCTGGTGCAGAATTTGTTCAATTGGTAGTTCTGAGGGGAAGCAAACAGGTCTACCTCTGGTGTCCTTTATTTGTTCCTCAAGAGCTTGAATATTTTGGGTTCCAGTGTCCATTCGTGTGGGTCCATGAGATTTCTGCTTAAGTCGTCTGCCAATGAATTTAGTTTGCCTGGCAGGAATTGAGCTTATAGGTTCACTTGGTAGCTCAAGGCTGTGTTCCACAGAGCCATGGCTAGTCTGCAGAGTAGGTAAGAATGGGTTCCCCCCTGCTTGTTTACGTACCACATAACTGTGGTGTTGTCTGTCTTTACCAATAGCTATCCTGGAAGAATAAGGTCTTTGAAGGCTGTCAAAGCATTCTGTACAGCTAACATTTCTTTTTGATTGACATGCAGGTGAATTTGATTTGGGTTCCATTTTCCCTGAATGCACTGCCCTGCCATATGAGCCCCCCATGCATAGTCTGATGTGTCTGTTGTTAGGGTTTGGGCGGCAGGGGGTAGAGTGAAAAGGAGTCCCTTGTTGTGGTAACAGGCCTCTGCCCACCAAAGGAACTCTGCCCTTAGACAAGGAATGATATTAATCATTGTTTCCAGGTCTTGAGAATGTTGACAATATAGTCTTTTTGGATACCATTGAAGTTTCCTCATATGCAGTCTTGCATATGGAATTAACAGAATGCAAGAGGCCATGAACTCCAGGGCTTGCAGGATTTTCCTTGCAGATAGCTGGGATTTTGTGGCCAGTAGTTTGAAGTAGGTTGTCAAATGAACTTGTTTCTCTGGAGTGAGGCATGCCATCTGGGAAGTTGTGTTCAAGCTTGCTCCCAGGAATACAATTTGTTGGCAGGGTAATAGGTGTGATTTCTTCTCGTTGATGGTGTACCCCAGTGAAGTTAGAAGTCTCTTTACAAATGCCAGGTGTTGTAATAGCAAGTCCTGACGCTCTGCCTGAATCAGGCAATCATCCAAGTATGGGTAAATCTGAATATTTCTCTGCCTGTAAAATGCAATGGCTGGAGCTAGGCACTTTGTGAATACCCTGGGCACAGTTGATAAGCCATAGGGAAGTGCAGAGAATTGATGGTGCATGGAGCCTGCCCTGAAGCGTAGGTATTTTCTGCAGGATTCCCTTATCGGGATGTGCAGGTAAGCTTCTTTTAAGTCTAGAGTTGCCACGTGATTCCAAAATGGTGGACAGTCTGTAAGCACACTGACAGTTTAGCTCCTGCATTCCTATACTATAATCTGACTTCAAACCAGTGCATCGCTTGGGAAAAGTATACCAAACATCAATGGATTAAAGCAGAAATACGAGTACTTACTTGTTTCATCTTTCTTTTTCAAAAATTCTCTCATTCTGAAGGAAAAATTACTTGTTGGAAAAAGAACCCTGAACCGCATGGTTTGGATTCTTCAAGACCAACAGGCCTAATAAGAGGAAAGTAAGAAGAAAAACAACTTTCATAACAAGACTTATCATTTAAAATTCTGCACTACTACTAGGAATCTAACTATACAAGATTAATGGAAAATCAGCCAGATCAGATGAAAACTGTAATCACAAAAAACAAACTATCTGCAATTACTACTCCTGAGAAAGAAACCACTTCTAAATGGCAAAAAAATTAACAAGCAACAACAAGAAGCTGGTAAAATGTGTCAAAGATTAAAACAGGAACAACCTTTAACACTGGAGTATCTGAAAACTGCTTTACAACCTTTATAAACAGAAGTGTAGGATTTCTCTCATAAGCTAACTACATTTGGCTCTACTCTGGACCAAATTGTGCTTAGGCTAGAACAAAATGAAGCTAAAGTTATGGACAATGAGCTAAAAATAAATGAACTGCAACAAAAAGCACAAATCAATGACACCACAAATAAAGAATTACAGCAAAAAATGCTAGACTTGGAAGCTAGAAGCCGGAGAAATAATTTTATCATAAGAGGTATTCCAGACAGCTTTGATAATCCACAACTTATTCCAATAATAAAAGAAATACTAAGCTCTCTTTTGACTAATAAAGATCTCCTGGATGAGATAGTGATTGAAACAGCCCACAGAGCTATAAAGCGTACACAAACAAGTGATCTTCCAAGACAAATCTACATCAGACTGCTTAATTCAGCACATGTTCAACAGATACTGTCAGCTTATAAAGTTAAAAAGAATGTTACATGGAGAGCACATATTACAATTACTCAAGATCTTCCTTTAGAAATTAAACAAAATTGACAGAAACTCAGTAAATACTGCACTTGCCTCATTGAAAATAAGATTTGTTTCCAAATGAAATATCCTGCAACTTTAACATTTTATTACAAAGAAGAAAAAATATCCCTGGAAACACATGACAAGGCAAAATCCACCTTTCTGCGTCTCTTCAAAGTAAATCCTGCCTGAGACAACTCTTTTCATATCTTTTGATCCAAAAACATTTGGAAGGCTAAACAAGTGCTACAGCTGCAAAGAACTACAGGACAGAAGAATACACCACTCTTATGGGAAACTTCAAGCAAATGGATGTGGAATGTGTTCTAAATAACTCTGCTTACCTCCTGTAAAGAAAATGTTTTTGCTACACTGTAATACTTAAGATACTGTCTTTTAATAACTGCCGTCTACATTTAAAAGCTGGAAAGCTACGTAACACTGACTGCATAGAGAAATGACTTTAAAGTGCATTTACAGCTTACAAAAAAGGAGTGTTAAACTACATTTAAATAAGAAGATATAACCTTTGATGTAATAGTTTAAGTAGTGTAAATACTAGACATTAGTAGTTTCAGTTAAAATGTATAATCATTATTCTACTGGCATAATCACGGAGTTGCTTTTAAGTGTGTCTATGAGCAAGGTACAAAAACATTTCTCTTTTTTTCTCCCTGTTTGTCCAGTAGATGGCACTGGTTAATTAATAATATATGAGTTCACAATGATGTGCTTGTATGGCTTTTGCCAGTGCAGTGTTAAATGAAATGTCCAATACATTTTAAAGAACCACAGTTAGTTGCTGTTAGCAAAAATAATGCAAATGTTGTTGAATAAAAAAGTGCTGCCTTCTTTAAATGTTTAAAATGTATAATCATTATTCTACTGGAATAACCATTGAGTTACTTTTAAATGTGTCTATGAGCAAGGTACAAAAACATTTCACTTTTTGTTCTCTCTGTTTGTCCAGTAGATGGCACTGGTTAATTATTAATATACGAGTTTACAATGATGTGCTTATATGGCTTTTGCCAGTGCAGTGTTAAATGAAGTTTCCAATATATCTTAAAGAACCACAGTTAGTTGCTGTTAGCAAGAAGAAGGCAAATGTTGAATTTTAAAGTGCTGCCTTCTTTAAATGTTTAAAATGTATAATCATTATTCTACTGGCATAACCATTCAGTTACTTTTAAATGTGTCTATGAGCAAGGTACAAAAACATTTTTCTCTTTTTTCCCCTGTTTGCCCAGTAGATGGCACTGGTTAATTAATAATATACGAGTTCACAATGATGTGCTTGTATGGCTTTTGCCAGTGCAGTGTTAAATGAAGTTTCCAATACATTTTAAAGAACCACAGTTAGTTTACTGTTAGCAAGAATAATGCAAATGTTGAATTTTGAAGTGCTGCCTTCTTTAAATGTTCATATATTGTACTTGCTTTTTGAAAATATTGTTTTGTAAACTCTTTAATAACTCTTGAAAAGTTAAGAATTATAATATGTTGCCGTTACTACAAAACTTTTTACAAAAGCTACTTTTCTCTTTCTCTCTATATAATATCAAAGGGTACAATTAACATAATATTTTAAGAAGTCTGAAAATGAATATGCAGTACATAAATAAAAGCAGCGGGATGGGCACAGTCTGTTAGCTGATGACTGTTCGCATTTGGAAAGTATGGGTATTAATGACATCCCTCTGATAAATATTTACTCCTTGTTGCTAAAAATAATATAGTCTCTTTTAGTTTCTTAACTCATGCACATTTACTAATACAGAGGGGATGGGTGGTTAGGCACCTATTTAGAGTTTAGGAGTATAGAAGTCACAACATTTATTCTTAAGATAAATACACTAACAGACGTTTATAACTGTATTTTTGAGTATCAACTAATGAGAAACTTCAACAATATTAATAAAAAATGATAACCATAGACTCTTGGAATGTTAAAGGGATGGTAGATAAAAAGAAAAAAAATGTAATCATGCACCTCACATACCAAACTAAGGCTGATATAACTTTCTTGCAATAAACTCACTTAGATGACCAACTTTGGGTTAGGGAAAGGAAAAGAAAATGGGTTAAAACAATAGTTGCTGCAAATTATAGTTCTTTGTCCAGGGGAGTGGCCATTATAGTAAATAAATCCTTCCAAGGAGAGATTACTTCCTATGAAGCTGACTCAAAGGGAAGATGGGTATTATTTACTACCGAGTTTCATACTTTGAACAAACCATTACTCTTTCTTAATATATACAGCCCCTGCTCAAATCAACAGCTCTTCATTTATGAAATCTTTAATATAGTAGCCAAATACCCAAATCATCTGTTTATTGTAGGTGGGGACTGGAATGCTTTACTAAATCTAGAGAAGGATAGATTGCATAATAAAAATAGACAGCCACAATCCACCACTACATCACTTGAATTACAAAATACATTTGAACTAGTTGACCCTTATGTTAAATTTCAATATGATAAAACAATATCAAGATTCACTTTCTTTTCAGCCACTCATAAAACTTGGTACAGGATAGATGCTCTTCTAATTTCCCTTGCTTTCCTTTCTAACAAATTAAATGATGTTGCATCAGATCATTCCAAAATTAGACTTTTAATAAACTTTCAAGCCCATAAACAAAATATTTCCTATCTCAATACCTGGACATTAAATCCTAAAATTATACAAAACCAAGAAACAGCACAAGAAATTCAGAATGTCTTAGCCCAACTCCAAAATGATTTTATATCCACTCAAACTCCATATGACATACAATGGGCGGCTACCAAGGTGGCCATCAGGGGTATTATTATTTAAAAATCTGCATGGCTCAAAAAAAATAACAATCTTAAGAATGAACTAGAGTATCAAATAAACACTGCTGAACTACAACTTCAGGAAAAATATTCTAAAGAATTTGAGGAAATAATAATTGATTGGCATAAACAATTACACAAACACTATTTAGAAAATATCTCTTTCTTAGAATTAAGGTCAATATATCAATATTCAGAATGGGCTCAAACACCATCAAAATTCCTAGCTAGACTAACATAAACAGTGGACCTCCTAGGATCAAAGAAATAAAATATGAAGGACAGGTGAAATATAAAGACCAAGATATAGTGGACGCTTTTGAAGATATTCAAAAGAAATTATACAATACACCCTTATCACCATCTACAGACAGATTTGAGGATTTTATACATACTATACACTTTCCACAAATTACAGAAGATCAAAGGAAACTCTTAAAATCACCATTACAATTAAAAGAGATAAAAGCTGCAATAAACAAGCTAAAACTAGGTATAGCCCTGGGCTTGATGGATACAAATCTGATTTTTATAAGTTATTCATGGAACTATTAAAAGTTTTCAACTATATAATACAATATGGTACAACAGACAACTACTTTAATAACTCCAAGACAGTGTTGATTCCTAAACCGCATTCTGACCCAACAGATCTAGCAAAGTATAGACCAATAGCCCTCATAAACACTGATCTTAAGATATTAGCCCATGTTATAGCAAATAGACTTAAGAATATACTCCCCTCTATTATTTCCCAACAACAAATGGGCTTTACGACAGACAAACAAGTGACAACACCCTCCTCTTAGATACCATTGTAAGACTACTTAATAGTGATACATGCCCCAAATATGCCCTTACAGTAGATGCAACCAAAGTTTTTGACAGAGTAAACTTACACTTTCTCTTTAATATACTGCCTTTATATGGTTTTCCTCAATAATTCATTAAAATGATCCAGGTTCTGTATCAGAAAGCTTCTACCACTATTCAGGTAAACAAACTTATAACTAACCCTATACTCTTATCCAATGGTACAAGACAAGGATGTCCTCTTTCACCATACCTATTTAATCTTTATCTAGAACCCCTCCTTCTGTTTATTTCACAAAAAAACTTTCATCATATTCCCAGAATCCACAATACAAATCTTATATACTCGGCTTTTGCCGATAACTTAAATATATACTTCCAACTCCCCACTACTGACCTCCCAAAAATACTTAAAGCTATTGATGAGTTCTCGGAAGTTTCAAACTATAACTTAAATTTAAACAAGTCACACATATTTCCCCTCAATCCTATAGGTCATAAAGAATTGTACTTTCCCATGAGTGAGATCAAAATAAACTATCAGATAAAATATCTAGGAATACTATTTACTTCGGACCTCAAAGATATTATAAACAATAACCTACTAAGTACATGGACTAGTATTTAAAATGATACTGATAGAGGGAAGCACATCAATATGTCTCTACTGTCAAAAGCTAGTGTTGTCAAGATAAATTTTCTACCAAGAATACTCTTTCAATTAAATGCTACGTTTTCAAATATTCCCCAAAACTTCTTCCTTGCCATGGAAAAAGCTATATCAAGATTCTTATGGTATCCCAAATCTACCAGAATTAAATATGGAAAACTTGTACTCGCCAAAGATAAGGGGGGATTGTGGTTTCCTGATTTTAAGCTTTACTATAGTATAATTACTGTTTACAGACTAATACAAATAATAAACTATGACTCGTATATAAATACTTGGACATCCCAGTGAACCAAATCGGGTATGAACATTTGAAATTCCTTGGCTATAATATCAAATCCCCACCATTCTTGAATTTAAACCAGGCTAGCATATACACAAAGAATCTACATCCACTAATTAAAAACATGATTCTTACAACATAGAAACTATTTAAATCATTGCAATTAGCTGACGCTTTTGCCCTTATACAACCATTACACCTAAATCCTAATCTACTAATAAATAATAAACCCGTAAATCTAACAAACTACCCCTGATAAAAGACTACAAAATATGGGATATATAGCAATGGAAAGACAACACGGGGTAAATGAGACTTGAACTCAAACTTCCTAAGAAACATAGTATTATCCTTGACCAACTTCACCCTCTTATAAATGCTAAATTCTCACAAATACACACTGACTTACAGAACATAAATTTAGTTAAATTAATACTTGAAAATCTTGAGATTAAAGGGAAGACAATTTCTAGGACTTATAAAATTATAAAGAGCGCAAAACATCAGAATTCTTTATTATTTTCAAACTATTGGCAAAAGTACAGTTTTGTACCTACCATAAATGTAGATGTTCGAGTGTTCACACTGCTGCAGTCATCACACTTGGGTTATCTTGCCGTCAGGCAGTCCCGTAGTCGGCCAGAGTTCCAAAGTCTTGGTCCGACGTCGGTTGCTGTTGCTTCTTCCCTGATGTCAGTGCGCCAGAGGTATAGAAGAGGGATCCGACGCCATTTTCTTCAGTTTTTCTTGCCCCAGATGTCAGGTGCCCCCAAGTAGGTAGGCAATACATATTTCTAATAAAACACGTAAAAGGAATAGAAGGAATACCTTCAGTTCCAAGCAAATACACCACAAAGGTTGTACAGGATAGAAAACATATAAAAAAGTTCAGCTAGGCCAGAGGGGATGGAGGGAAGGTAACCTGGACTGCAGCAGTGTGAACACTCAACATCTACATTTATGGTAGGTACAAAACTGTACTATGTTCATCGTGTTACACTGCTGCAGTCATCACGCTTGGGTTGAATCCCAAAGCTAAGGATGGGTGGTGGAATTAAACAGGGTTTGGAGAGGCTAGTAGGCCCTGCAGAACTGCAGTGGC
This sequence comes from Protopterus annectens, assembly GCF_019279795.1. Classification (NCBI taxonomy): domain Eukaryota; kingdom Metazoa; phylum Chordata; order Ceratodontiformes; family Protopteridae; genus Protopterus; species Protopterus annectens. The sequence continues at coordinate 273,664,313 of NC_056737.1, forward strand.
AAAGCCAGCTCTGGTTTTAGAGTATAGAGGTAAGTGATAGTGCTTGGTGAAGGTGTGCACTGAACTCCAAGTTGCAGCCTCCAAAATATTCTTGGTTGGTACCCCTCTGAGGAAGGCTGTTGATGTTGCTGCAGCCCTGGTGGAATGGGGCCTAATGTTACCAGGTACAGGTTTCCCATGGTGTGTGTAGCAGAAATGGATACAATGTCCTATCCATTTTGAAATGGTCTGTTTTGAGATAGCCTTTCCTTGTGATCCTGCAGCATAGGATACAAAGAGCTGGTCAGATTTTCTGAAAGCCTTAGTTTTATCCAAGTAGTAACGTAATTGCCTGTGAATGTCCAAAGAGTGTAGGATCCTTTCCCCTTTGTTCTGGGGTTTTGGATAAAAGGTGGGCAAATGAATGGTTTGGTTTAGGGCCACACTGGGTTAGTTCGTAAAGCGACTCTGTCTTGATGAAAAATGATGAAAGGCTCCACTGCCATTAGGGCCTGTAGCTCTGAGACTCTTCGTGCTGAAGTTATTACTAGCAGCAGGGCAGTTTTCCATGATAGAAACTGTAGATCAGCTGTAAAAGCTGGTTCAAAGGGCAGTAGTGTAAGTTTTTCCAAAACAAAATTGAGATCCCAAGTTGGTGTTGCTGCTCTCCGGGGTGGTCTTATGTTCTTAGCCCCTCTGAGGAACTGTCTTAGTAATGGATGTGAAAATATAGGGGAATCCATATTGTACTGAGCTGAAATAGCTGAGGCATGGATCTTAATAGATGAAAAGGAAAGTCCTTTGTGCAACATCTCAGTTAAATACTGAGGAATATTTGGGACAAGGGGATTTTGGCCTTTAGCATGGTTCCAGGCGCAGAATCTTTTCCATTTGTCTGAATAGGCTTTCCTAGTGCTGGGCCTCCTGGCCTCCAGAATGACATCCATCACAGCTTTACACAGAAGTGTTGACTGGTTGTTTAGGCAATTTGCCATGCAGCCAGATTTAAAGTCTTGAGCTGGCTGTGTAGAATTGGATTGTTTTGCTGAGTGAGCAGGTGAGGAATTGGAGGTAAAATCCATGGTGGGCCTTGAGCCATGTTCCTTAGTATTGGATACCAGTGTTGGCGTGGCCAGTCTGGAGCAATGAGTATCATTTGTGGCCTCTCTAATCTGGCTTTCAGCAGCACCTTTACCAGAAGAGGCAGTGGAGGAAAGGCATACACTGTCAATGTTTTCCAACTGAATGAGAGAGTGTCCGCTTCCCAAACTAGTGTGTGGTTATGTCCTTGTGCAGAATTTCCCTAGTTGGTAGTTTTGGGGGGAAGCAAACAGATCTATGTCTGGGCTCCCCCAATTTTGAGTTATCATTGCAAATACTTGTGGATCTAGTTTCCACTCGTGAGGATCTATGATGTTTCTGCTTAGATCGTCTGCCAATGTGTTTTTCTTTCCTGGCAGGAATTGTGCTTGTAGTTGAACTTGGTAGGTCAGTGCTGTGTTCCACAAGGTCATTGCTTGCCTGCATAGGGGGTAGGAATGTGTGCCCCCTTGCTTGTTTATGTACCACATCACTGTGGTGTTGTCCATCTTTATTAGGAGTTGTCCTGGATGCAGGAGACCCTTGAAAGCTGTTAGGGCATTTTGTACAGCTAGCATCTCTTTTTGATTGATATGTAGATGCCTTTGATCTGCAGACCATTTGCCCTGAATACACTGTCCTGCCATGTGTGCTCCCCAGGCATAATCCGATGCATCTGTTGTTATAGTTTGCCTGGCTGTGGGTAAGGTAAAAGGCTGATCCTTGTTGAGGTGACATGCCTGAGCTCACCATAGAAACTCCTGTTGAAGGTGGGGAATGAGTGGAATTATTGTTTCCAAGCTGTGGCTGTGTTGAGTCCATACGCTTTTCAGGTACCATTGTAATTTCCTCATATGCAGTTTTGCAAATGGTATTAGTAGTATGCAAGATGCCATGAATCCCAAGGCCTGCAGAATTTTTCTTGCAAGGAGTTGGGTCTTTGTTACCATCATTTTGAAGTATTGAGTCAGTTGTCCTTGCTTGTATGGCGTGAGATAAGCAATCATGGCCGTTGTATTTAAGCTGGCACCCAGGAATATTATGTCTTGTGAGGGCACTAGTTTTGACCTCTTTTCATTTACTGTGTACCCTAGGCAACTTAACAGGTTTTTGACAAATGCCAGATGCTTTAAAAGAATATCCTTGCTCTCTGCTTGAATAAGGCAGTCGTCCAGGTATGGATATATTTGAATTCCTCTTTGTCTGCAGTATGTAATTACTGGTGCCAGGCATTTTGTGAAGACCCTGAGCGCAGTAGATAAGCCAAAGGGCAGTGCAGAGAATTGGTAATGGGTTGAACCTGCTATAAATCGGAGGTATCGTCTGCAATTTTGTCTGATAAGGACATGCAGGTATGCCTCCTTGAGATCCAACGTTACTAGCCAAGCATTCTTGCCCAGCATGGGAAGAAGTTGCTGTAGTGTGAGCATCTTGAATTTGAGTACTTCCAGGTATGTGTTTAGAATTGAGAGGTCCAGAATGGGTCTCCAGGCTTTGTCCTTTCGGGGAACTAGAAAGAGTCTTGAGTAAACTCCTTGTCCTTGCTCCTGTGTAGGAACCTGTTGAATGGCTCTCATGGCCATGAGAGCTGAAATTTGCTTTTGAGCCTCTGCACATTGATTTGGTGGCAGGTTTGGCATTCCTTTTATCCTTGGTAAAGCGTGAAAGTGGAATCTGTATCCTTGAGATACAATATTTAGGACCCATTTGTCTTTTGTGATGATGTGCCAGTTGTCTGCAAAAAGTGCTAGTTTTCCTCCCAAGGGAGCTGCCAAGAGGGATTTGCTTGGCAGTCTGAGGGGTAAGTCATTGTGTTTGTCTTCTGATAGTTTGAGACCTGTCTTCTCCTCCTTTTTGGGTTGTGGCACCCCATTGTCGAGGCTGGTAAGAGCCTTGTGACTGACCTCTGCCCCTTGGGCGTCTGTATTTGCCCCTCTGTGGTCTGGCAGAAGCTGGAAAGGACCAGTTTTTGGTTGGCCAATTTCTGCTGAAACGAGGGGGTTGAACCTGTAAAAAAATCCTTGACATCTGCATAGATTTTGCCTTATCCTCCATTTTCTTTAAAACCTCTTCTGCTTTTACACCAAATAAAACATCCTGCTGTAAAGGTGCATCCAATAACTTTGCTTTAACATGATCAGGTAAAGTTTGTTCTTTTAACCAAGCATGCCTACGTATGACAGACCCTGTCACTGCTGCTCTACAAGAAGCTTCCAATGAATCAAATCCACATTGCAGAGTATGTTTTCCCACTTGTTCAGCTGCATGCAACAAATCTTGCATTTCCTTGTAATCAGGTTGTTCTGTATGTGTGATCATTTTTTGTTTTAATTGAGACATCAAATATTGTTGATATTTCAGCATGTGAAACTGTCAATTTAAGGCCCTCATAGCTAGAGTAGCTGAAGTATATACTTTCTTTCCCATCTGCCTAGTGTTCTAGAATCCCTTTCAAGGGGTACAGGATTTTTAGCAATAGAGGCCTTAACCCCTTTGGGACCCTGGGAAATGGTTTCTGGATCAGCAACAGGGCTTTTATATAGGAATTTGTGTGAGTCAGGGACTCTGTATTACCGGTCTGGTTTGGCTGGTGCAGGAGGTAGTGAATCTGGGTTAAGGCTAGATTCTGAATAAACATCATCCACAATGTCTAACACGGGTGGAATAGCAAGTGGTCTGTGCTGGGGTAGTAAAAGGAACTCTCGGAGCCTTTTCTTAGAATCAGAGTAATCCTGGCCTTCCCAGTGGAAATGTTCCCTCATGGTATGTAAAGTTTCCCCAAAAGAGTAGTCTTCTGGGGGAGATGCTGAAGGGATAGACTCTTCAGCATCAGAGTCTTCATAAGGGGGAAAAGAATATTCCTGTTCCTCAGAAGAATCTGAGGAAATTGAAACCTGGTCAGAGGAAGCATAGTCCTCCTCCTGTCTTGGCCTTTTATCAGGAGGGGGATGGGAACCCCTGATTAGGGTAATTAAATCTTCAGCCATCTTAAGCATCTGTTTCTTAGGCATGGGGCCTTGTACTGGAGACTGCTGTACAGTCTTCTTTGTTTTTAAAGGGGTTTTCAGCTTAGCATAGGATTTAATAGTAAGTGTAGTCGGTCTGAAGACACCTTCTGCAACTGAAGGCGTTTCAACTGCACTGGAATCTCCTTCAGCCATGGAGTCGGAAGGGCCTAAAGGTAAAGGTTGTGGAGGCCTAGCAATCTCCGCTTGGGAATCGGATGCCGCCTGGGGTTCTAAATCAGCGGTCGTCAGGGGCTGCGTAGGCGCCTCACTGAAAACCGAAGAACCGGCGACTGACCTAGCAGAGGCCTCGGAGTCTGGTTTGGGTCTCGGCTGCCTATCCTTATCTTTGCATTTTTTATGCATTCCAGTCGTCGGCTGCTCCGACGGCATGGTATAATTAAATTTCCTACCAAAATAATGTCGGGCGAAATCAAACCGACGTTTAATAGTTCGTTTGTTAAACCTAGCACAAAACTGACAACCTGTGACATCGTGGTCTGGGCCTAGGCAAGGAATACAATAAGAATGAAAGTCCTTATGAGGTATTTGCTTCCCACAAGAAATGCAATTGTTTACTTTTTCTGACATCGGACTGAGGCAAGAAAAGTTTCCCCAACAGGGTACTTAGCTTTATTGAAGACTTCGGTCTGAATTTGATTTGAAAAACTCAGGAGTCGGCCGCCCGGCACTTGCGAACTGCTTCTGCTTCGGCACCGCGTGGCAAGAAAGACTGAAGAAAATGGCGTCGGATGCCTCTTATATACCCCTGGCGCACTGACGTCAGGGAAGAAGCGACAGCAACCGACGCCGGACCAAGACTTTGGAACTCTGGCCGACTGCGGGACCGCCTGATGGCAGGATAACCCAAGTGTGATGACTGCAGCAGTGTAACACGATGAACATCGAAAAATCAATCACTGACTGAAGAAAATAAGAAACTAGCCATTGAAAATACAATCAAATTCATTCCTTTCAAGAAGCTTTTATATACACAAATTATGGTAAATAACAATCTATATTATACCTTATCTAAATTAAATAAATTCAATCCTAACTTTTCGCCTATATGTCCCCATTGTCCGGATCAAACAACTGATATTTTACATGTCATGTGGAACTGTACTAAGATACACAACTTATGGTGTTCCTTGAGAGTAAGATTAGAGAAGATGGGATATGAAAAATCAACCCTTACATGGGAGACAGCTATATTGCACAATCTGAAGTAGTTGACTTCATTCATTCTGCACATATGGGTATACGGATCCGATTCGGATCCAAGCCGGAAAAACGTTTCAAGCATCAGCTCCGAGCTCCAAGCTCCTCCCTTACCTATATTACATCACTTCCTCCTATCTAGCCCCAGATCTCGTTTGCCGCTCTCTGAGTCAGAATCGTGGTCTCTGAGCTCCTAGCTAGTTGGTAAGGTTTTTGGTCCTTTGTTGCTAATTGCTGAGTGTGTATACCTTCCCTTTTTCCTCCCTTACATCGCGTTTGGTTGTCGTGTTAGTTTAAAAAAAAAATTTTTTTTAATTATAGTTATTAATTTAAGTGTTTGTGTAGTATTGTGTTACTGGTTCCTGCCTAGGCCCAATCCTTGTTAAGTGTGTGTGGGCCCTAGGGCTTTTCTGTCTTTGCTATGGCTGAACAGCCTAAGTTCTTTTTAAAAAGTGCACAGAGTGTGGTCATAAGCTTTCTCCTGCCGATGGCCACACTCTATGTGTTCTATGTTTAGGGGTCACCCATCCTTCTACCTCCTGTGACATTTGTTTGGGTTTTAACTCAAGGGCGTTGAAGGATTGTCAGGCTAAGCTTGTGGCTAAAGGTTTGCTACCAGCTTCAGCCCTGGAGTCTGCCTCAGTTTCCTCCCCAGCTGGTGACTCTGTGCAGGCAGGGACTCAATCTCCCGCCAGGCCTGTTCCTCGGAGTTATCTCAGAGAGGTAGGGACAAGAGAGAGAAGGAGAGGGGCCATGAAGAGAGGGACAGGCCCAGAAAAAGGTCTCCAGACAGGGAGTCCTTCTCTAGCCCCTCTTCTAAGGTACCCAGGTCTCATTCTCCTCGGCTCCGCTCTTCCCATTTCTTGCCGGAGCTGATGGAGCCATCGGAGCAGAGGCACTCCCCTCTGATCTGACCCAGACCCGAGTCGGTCGCTTCCTCCAGATCGACTCGGAGTGTATCCGAACTTGATATGGACAGGCTAATGAGGAGGTTCATCCAGAACCAGATTCAGATGGGGGTCTTACCAGGGCCCTCTCCTGTTGTTGAGGGTTCTTCTTCTACTATGTTCCACCCTATTGCTCCTTCCCCGATCTGACCCGATGCTTCGGGGTTCTTGGGGCCGAGACCTTTCGAAGCTGTGGGGTCGGCGCCGATGGTTTTTGTTTCCTTGATGCCGGCCGTCACCTTGAGTCCCTCGGATCCGATCTCGCATCCAGGGGACTCTTGGAGCCGTGGTTGGGGAGTCGGACCCGAGGGTCAAGATCACGCTCTTTCGGATCCCACCCTCGGTGCTCAGACTACCCTGCCGTCGGCTCCGGTCCCTGCTTCGGTGCCGGGCAGAGCCTCTTCCTTACGTTCTACGGAGGTGTGCTCTCCATCGGCATTCAGGGCAGTGGAAAGGGTCCTCTCCCAGGGGTTGAGACTTCAGCTCACATCCTTGGATCCCACCCAGACCCCTCTGAATTTGGATTCTGCTCCCATTGCCCTGTCTCAGGAACAGCCCGTGCCAAGGCAACCCCAGGTTCTTCCCCTCAGGGAACCCCCCGGAGGCTTACGAATCCTCTCCAGAGAGCCACACTGGAGAGGAACCTCGTAAGCGCAAGTGCAAGAGGAAGCACTTGGACACCCCTGAGTCCATTAACACTGATACAGACTTGGATGAAGGAGAGGGTTCCCCCAGATCACCTACCGAGGATGTCTCGTTCGGAGACATTATGGAGATCCTCCGCCAAATAGGAGGTTGGTCCGCCCCCAAACCCTCTGCAGATGAGTCCGTATTCCTGGAAGCCTTTGGCGTGGGCTCATCTACTTCCTGGGTCTCCCCTCCAGCTGACCCTTTGGTGGACCTCATCACCACTAGGGCATGGAAGGATCCTGACACTGTAGAGCCTATACCCAAAAGGCCAGGCAAAATTCTTTCCACGCCGTCAGACAGACAGGTATGGTCCAAGGGAGCCCCGGTTGACGCTTTGGTGGTTGCAGCTGCCACAAAGAAGGAACTGACATAAAAGAGTTCCTCGGTCCATCCTCCAGACAAGGAGTCCAGGTCGATGGATCGTTTTGGGAAGTGCATGTACTCGTCAGCAACATTTTCTATCCGTGCGCTGAATTACTTGGCACATGTCATCCGAATACAGCGAGACCTTATATCGGAGCTATCTGAGTCATGCCCGGAGTCTCTGTCGCAGCAGGACAAGCAGTCCTTCCCTGCGAAGATGACTACACTGAAATCAGTGACTAATACCTCTATGCGTCTCCTCTCTCATGCCATGGAAGGAGCCGCTAGAGCTGCTGGTACTGGCGTTGCCTTGAAGTGACATGCCTGGATCAGGCTGTGTCAATTTGTGGACCCCTTTTAAGGTATCTTTCATCAATGCCCCATTTTGGGAAGACTGTACGTGACACACTAACCCAGAGTGAGAAGACCGGAAAGACTTTGTCAGCTGTCGGAATCTGCTTCTCCAACCCCCACAGGTCATATTCCAGGAACCAAAAGGGGCAAAAGAAGATGTGGTTCTGGAAATCACAGTCCTTTTGTGACACTCAGAAATATTCGTCCCCCAGAGGCAAAGGGGGACAAGACCGACACTGTCCCAGATGCAGAGGGGGTCCCAGAAACTTCGGGTCTAGGGAACCTTTTTCCGACAGACCCGCACAGCAACCCTGAGGGGTTGCCCAGCTGCTCTACTCTGGAGGCAGTTGGGGGAAGATTTTCCTTACATCCAGTGGCATGGGAGTCCATTACTGCAAACCACTGGGTGTTAAACATTATATCCAGAGGATATTCTATCCCTTTCATTTCATGTCCCATAATTCCAGCACTCCTTTCAGATGTTCCACCTGCTCACAGGGAGGCTGCAGCTTTAGAGGTTTCGAAGCTGCTACAAAAATGAGCCATCGAGCCAGTCACCCTAGATCAATCCGGATCAGGCATCTACTCCAGGTTCTTTTTAGTGCCAAAGAAGACTGGGGACCTCAGGCCCATTCTGGACCTGTCTATCCTCAACCTGTCGGTAGAGAAACAAAAATTCCGGATGGTCACTCTACAGCCCATTCTACCGTTTCTGAGAGAATGAGACTGGATGTGCTCGTTAGACCTCCAGGACGCTTACTATCACATCAAGGTCCACAGGAGCTCCAGGAGGTTATTACGCTTCCGGCTAGGGGCCAGTCACTTTCAATTCAGAGCCCTACCCTTTGGTCTCAGCACAGCCACCAGGGTGTTCACCAAGGTTATGGCAGTCATAGCAGCTCACCTGAGACTTCAGGGCTTAAAGGTATTCCCATACCTAGACGACTGGCTCTTCACTGCATCCACCAAATGTCTCTTGTGTCAGGCCCTAAACTACTTCCTCGGTCTGGCTCACAAGTTAGGCATCACGATCAATATCAACAAGTCCCACCTGGCTCCGGTTCAGATCATAGACTTCATCAGGGCATGGTTGGATTCGATTCAGTCAAAGATTTTTCTCACCCTGGAAAGGATAGAAAATCTCAGACTCCATGTATCTGCGATCTTGGATCACTCTGTAGTCACAGCAGCCGATGTTCTCAGGGTCCTGGTTTCGATGGCAGCCACAATCTCTATACTCCCTCTTGCACGTCTTCACACGAGAGTCCTTCAGTGGAATCTAGCAGTTCAATGGTCCTGGCTAGACCTTCCGATGAATTTCCACATCCGAATCAATCGGACATGCAGAACGCCACTCCAGTGGTGGCTTCAATCAGTGGATATTTTCGCGGGGCGCAGCTTTCTAGCCCCTCTGGCTCAAGCCACGGTGACCACGGAAGAACGGTCCAAGGCACGTGGTCCCCTCCAGAGACCAAGCTACATATCAATGTGCTGGAGATGAGGGCAGTGCTTTTAGCGTTGAGAGCCTTCCACCCTGTCCTACCTCCGGGGATGGTAGCCATTCAATCAGACATGCCTGTAGTCTGGTATATAAACAAACAGGGAGGGACCCGATCCTACCCCCTTTGTTGTGAAGCCATGAGGGTTTGCGAGTGGGCAATATCCACCAGCCGGTTTCTCATAGCAACACATATCCCGGGACGCTCCAACATTCTAGCGGACAGTCTCAGCAGGGCAATCCTTCTGCCTTACGAGTGGTCTCTGAAACATTCAGTGGCAGAGAAGATCTTCCATGTTTGGGGTCAACCTTGCTGCGATCTCTTCGCGTCTCTTTCCAACGTGAAGTGCAGCAACTTCTTCGCTCTGATCCCCCCTCCAGGGGATGTCCCCAGGTCCATGCTTGGCCTCCCGGGCTACTGTATGCTTATTCCCCGTTACCTCTTATTCCGAAGTTCCTTCAGAGAGTTTGCTGGCTGCAGTGCAAAGTCATTCTCATAGCTCCCTTCTGGCCATGTCAAGTGTGGTTTCCCTTCCTATGGTCTCACCTGTTGGCTCCTCCATGGACTCTAGATCCATGCCCGGATCTCATCTCTCACCCATCGGGCTTGCCCCTGCCCAACCTGGACAGTCTCAAGCTGACGGCGTGGCTGCTCCAGTTCCCATGATCATCAGGACTCCCAGACTTTCATCCCCTGTTAAGAATATTCTGGTAGCTTCTCTTAAAGCCTCCACTAGGAAACTCTACAATAGCAAGTGGAGACGTTTTTGCGTTTGGGCCTCTCAGCGCAATCTGAACCCGTTTACAGCCCCCGTCCCAGTTATACTGGATTTTCTGGCCAATCTTTTTCGATCAGGTGCAAGTGCTTCCACCATCATGGTTCAGCTGGCTGCCATCTCTAATTTTCATGTGGGTGAAAATAAGGTTGCTCTGGCTTCTGCCAAATTGTGTAAAGCTTTCCAGAAGGGCACTTTTTATTGTGACCTCCAGTTAAAGAAACAGTGCCCCCCTGGGATCTGACTTTAGTCCTTCAGGCTTTGACCTCTCCTCCTTTCGAGCCAGTCGGATCAGTCCCTATGAAGTTTTTGTCGTGGAAGACAGCCTTCTTGGTTGCCATCACTTCAGCCAAGACAGTTTCAGAGTTGCAGGCCTTATCCTCCTTGCCCCCCTATTTGGTTTTCCACAAGGTTAGGGTTTCGCTGCTTATGAATCCTTCCTTTCTTCCCAAAGTGTCCTCAGCAGCCAATATTAATCAGTCTATAAATTTGCCAGTTTTCTTCCCAAATTTCCAAAATAGAGGTGAACGTAAGCTTCATTTAATGGATGTCCATAGACAGCTTCGTTTTTACCTCCATAGGACTAAACCCTTCCGGAAGTCGGATCAATTGTTTGTCTCTTTTTCTAAACCATTTTTGGGCAAAGCAGTTTCGAAAGTGTCCTTAGCAAGGTGGATCACTCTTTGTACTGCACAGGTTTATAAGGACAAAGGCTCATCTCCTCCTGGTGTATTGAAGGCTCATTCCACTAGAGCAATGGCCACTTCTGCAGCTTTCTGGTCAAGAGTTTTGTTAGATGATATCTGTCCAACAGTGAGTTGGGCCAATTTGCACACATTCATCTCTCATTATAAATTGGATCTTATTTCTAGAGGGAGAGCATCCTTTGGCTCTGCGGTGCTCAGAAATATCCTTCCATAGGGGCCTCCCAGGAATACTAGTAGCTGGGGACTCTGTCCCATATGTGCAGAATGAATGAAGTCAACTACTTCAGATAAAGAAGTTATGTTCTTACCATAACGTTCCATCTGAGTAGTAGACATCATTCTTCTGCACCTTCCCTCTCTCCATCCCCCTCACTCTTCAGGTTTTTCCTGTTTAGGATTGTTATGTTGCCATTTAGTGTTAGCAAACTCGATCTGGGGCTAGATAGGAGGAAGTGATGTAATATAGGTAAGGGAGGAGCTTGGAGCTGATGCTTGAAAAGTTTTGCCGGCTCGGATCCGAATCGGATCCGTATACCCATATGTGCACAAGAATGAAGTCTACAACTCAGATGGAGTGTTATGGTAAGAACATAACTTCTTTTTAACATCAATCAACTTCCAAAAATATTAAAACATGTCTTTATTACGATGTGTGCCCATATTAAATTCTTTATTACAAAGAATTGGAATGTCATGTTAGCAATTACATGGGAAAATTTTAGCAATCTTGCTATAAAATATATCTCATCTCACAAATTAGTTTATTCAAAAACAAAAAACAAACTTTATTACCAAAAATATTGGGGTTACTTACTAGATATAATTCTTGACAAATAAAATTCACCCTCAAATTGACATGAAAAGCTAACCTTTTAATAAGAAATGAATGTAGCATAATTAGAAGTTATGTACATACCATAACGTTCCATGTTAGTTGTCTTCTCTCGCCTTCTTTCTTGCTGGATGGGTTCAGAGCCGATCCTCGGCTCCGACTCGGCACTTGCTAAGCTTGAGAACTCATTTTACCAGCTCGAGGCAACCCTATATCCCATGATGCAAGGCGTGACTACCTCAGATCTCGTTTGATAGCTAGAAGAAAACCCTGCCAAAAACACTTCTTCTCAAGGAAGAAGATTACTAAATGTAGGAGAAACTAGGCCAATAGCCGCTAACAATAATGAGTCTTCCTACTGGGAACTCTTGGAAAGAGTGACAACACCCCCAAAAAAGGGTACAACCTCAAGATCAGTCCAGGCCAGGGGGAAGGAGGGAGGGACGCAAGAAAGAAGGCGAGAAGACAACTAACATGGAACGTTATGGTATGTACATAACTTCTAAATGTTAAGTTGTCAACTCGCCTTCATTCTTGCTGGATGGGACCGCGTCCCTAGCACCTCTATCCTGGGTGGCTCAATGGAACAGACTCTTGAGAACTGCGGAACCAAACTTAGCCCTGTCCCTGGAGGCCAAGTCCAATTTGTAATGAGAGACAAAGGTGTGAGGAGTGGCCCAAGTGGCTGCTGCAGAAATGGTGTCAATAGGTAGCCTATCCTGAAAGGCTGTGGATGTGGACAGGCTCCTGGTAGAATGTGCTTTTGGTTTTAAGGACAGTTGTTTGCCTCTAAGAAGATAAACATAAGAAATGATAGAAGACAGCCATCTGGATAAGGTCACTTTAGAGACTGGGAGACCTTTTCTGTTCTCTGCATAGGAAAGAAATAGTTGATCAGATTTTCTGAATTGTTTAGTTCTGTCCAAATAATATCCGAGTTGATGATGGACATCCAAGCAATGAAGTTTTTGTTCAGCTTTGTCCGAATAATTAGGGAAAAAGACTGGCAAATCAATAGATTGATTAATATTCGTCTGGGAAGCAACTTTGGGCAAAAAAGATGGATAAGTTCTTAGAGATACCCTATCTTTGTGAAAAACCAAGTATGGGGAACGGAGAGAAAGGGACTGAAGTTCAGAAACCCTTCTAGCTGAAGTAACAGCAACCAAGAAAATTGTTTTCCAGGAAAGAAACTTTAACGAGCATGTAGCAGCCGGTTCGAAGGGGGGTAGAATCAAGGATGCCAGCATTAAATTCAAATCCCACTGCGGAGGAGGATCTCTGATTGGAGGCTTCAGGAGAAAGATAACCCCCAGAAAGGCTTTGCAAAGCTTGTGGGACATTATGTTTTGATCCGCTAAACCAACATGAAAATTAGAGATAGCTGCCAATTGGACTAACTGTAGAAGAAGAAGACCCCGATTGAAAAATCTCTGCTAAGAAGTCCAAAACTGAATGCACTGGAGCAGTAAAGGGATCTATGTGTTTAGACTTTGCCCAGAAAGAAAAACGTTTCCACTTACTAGCATAAATCTTTCTGGTGGAGGACTTTAGAGAAGCTACTATGATATTTCTAACGGGGTTAGAGATCATAGGAAGCCTGGCTAAGGAAGGAAGTGGAGCAACCAAGCAGTGAGGTTGAGAGAATGAATGGCCCGGTGCGGTTGACCCGACTGGTGGGTCAGAAGATCTGGAACTGGGTCCAGATGCCAAGGCTGCGCCAGGAGATGACGATGCAGGGACGGAAACCAAATTTGTCAAGGCCAGTAAGGGGCAATGAGGATCAACTTGGCTCTCAATATGGTAGCTTTCTGAATAACTTGTGGTATCAGTGGAAATGGAGGAAAGGCATACAGAAGTCTCCGAGGCCAATCCTGGGTCAGAGAGTCTCTCGGGGAATGGCCTGGTAGAGGAAAGAGGGTGAAGAAGTCCGTGCATTTGCTGTTTTGGGGTGTAGCAAAAAGGTCACAGGAAGGGAAGCCCCACTTCTGAAAAATCTCGTCCACTACCGATTGTTTGAGAGACCACTCGTGTGGCATGAGAATAGCTCTGCTCAGTCTGTCCGCTAAGAGGTTGGATCTCCCGGGGATATGCGTTGCTATCAGAAACCGATGAGAGGAGATTGCCCATTGCCAAAGTCTGAGAGCTTCTCGACACAGTGGATAGGACCTGGTCCCGCCCTGCTTGTTGGTATACCAGACTACAGACATGTTGTCTGTCTGAACTGCAATAGTCCCTAAGGGAAGAAAGTCGCTGAGGGCTTGCAACGTTAAAAGCACTGCTCTCATCTCTAGGACATTTATGTGCAGATGGTATTCTATGGGTTGCCAAGTCCCATGGACCATCCTGCCCTGATAATGCCCCCCCCACCCGATCAGAGAGGCATCCGAAGTGACTGTGGCAACCGGAACTGGGGGAACAAACAGTCGGCCCTGATGGAGCAGAGGAGAAGACATCCACCAGGTTAGATGACTCTTGCATGATTGCATGACGAAAATCTCGTGACTCATGGGGAGCTGCTGGAATGACCACTGAGCGAACAACATCCACTGCAGAAGCCGCATGTGGAAGCGGGCTAATGGTAGTAGTACAATGGCCGCAGCCATAAGACCCAGAACCTTCAGGACAAATTTGGCTCTGATCTTCTTGCTGAGTAATATGATCCGAACATACTTCTGGATGTCCAGAATTCTTTGTTTTGTGAGTCTGGCTGACATGCTGACAGTGTTTAATTCTGCGCCTATAAAGGTAATAGATTGGCAAGGCAACAGAGAAGATTTTTTAAAGTTTATTGAAATCCCCAATTGTTTGCAGGTTTGCAGAGTGTAGTCTCTGGCCTCGAGAAGTTGATGCCTGGTGGTGGCGGAGAGGAGCCAGTCATCTAGATACGGAAACACCCGGAATCCTTGACGTCTCAGATGAGCCGTAACCACTGCCATACATTTGGTAAACACTCTGGGGACTGTAGTGAGGCCAAAGGGCAGGGCTCTGAATTGAAAATGACTGGACCTCAGCGGCGGAGAAACCTTCTGGAGCGCCTGTGAATCTTTATATGATAGTACGCATCCTGAAGGTCTATTGAGCACATCCAGTTGTCCTTGCCCAAAAAGGGTAGAATGGACTGAAGCATGACCATCCGGAACCTGGCCTTCTTGACAAACTTGTTTAGTTTGCTGAGGTCTAAAATTGGTCTCCAATCTCCCGTCCTTTTGGGGACCAAAAAGAATCTTGAGTAGATGCCGGATCCTACTTGGTCTGCTGGCACTAGTTGGACGGCTCTTTTTGCTAGGAGCTTTGATACCTCCTGCTTTGCCAATTCCCTTAGACCGGGTGAGATGTCTGGAAGGGATTGCTGAGGAACGGGAAACCTCACAAAAGGGATATTGTAGCCCTCGGATATGATCGACTGTACCCATTTGTCTTGAGAGGGAACGCCAGGCTATTGGGTACAGTGACAATCTTCCCCCGACTGCCTCCAAGGGTGGGCAGTCGGGCAACACCTCAGGGATGCTGGAAGGGTTTATCAGGGAGAGGCTCCCTGCTACCCTGATTCTGCGGACCCCCTCTGCCCCTAGGGTGGCGCCTATTATTATTACCCCCTCTGCCTCTGGGGGTAAACTGACCACATGTGTCCGGCGTGACTCCTTGAGATTTATGGAACCACATTTTCCCTCCCTTCTGACCCTTTGGATAGGGTCTTGAAGGGGTGGAGAAATGGACTCCAACGGCAGAAAGGATCTTGCCGTCTTGTTCACACTTGGTCAATGTATCCTTCACCTGAGGCCCGAACAAAGCTGAACCGTCAAAGGGGGTATTGGTGAAGGACGCCTTAAAAGGGTCTGCAAAATTACAAAGCCGCATCAAGGCTTGACGCCTAAGTGCCACTCCTGTGCCTGCGGCCCTACTCGCTCCATCGGCTGCATAAGAAATGAGCCGCATGGAGGAGTTAGTCAAAGAATTGAGGATTCCTAGCTGTGAGGCAATCTTTTTCTTGAGCCCCAGCCGCCGAAGGATCCTGAACCACTTCACCTAGTTCCTTGAGAATGTCTCTCTGATGTCTGGTAAAGTGACAAAGGTAGTTCAGAATACGCATAGCAAAGGTCGCTGAAGAAAACATCCACTTACCGTACCTATCCATGGTCCTAGAGTCCTTGTTAGGAGGATGGACAGGCACAGAAGGATCAGCAAGTTCCTTCTTGGTGGCCGCCGCCACCACCATAGCATCAACAGGGACGCCCTTAGAAAGAAACTGTTTGTCTGAAGGGGCTGTAATGAATTTGGAGGTCCTCCTAGGAACTGGTTCCACAGAATCCGGTGCTGCCCACGCCTTTCGAGCCACCACTTGCATGAGTGGGTCGAAAGGCGGAGACACCCAGGAGGTGGAGGGTCGAGATCCAAAAGCCTCCAGGTATACCGACTCATCCTCGGAGGGGTCAATGGAAGGCCAGTTCCCCCTCTGCTTAAGGAGTTCCAGGATGTCTGAAAAGGAGACATCCTCAGAGGGGGACCGTGGGGAGCCCTCCAACTCATCTAAGTCGGTATCTGATGTAGTAGACTCAGGGGAGTCTGTGTGCTTCCTCTTACACGTCCTCTTATGCGGGGGTTCTCCTGCAGGATCAGGAGAAACCTCGGAAGTGGAAGTTCTTCCCAATGGGGAAACCTGGGGCGATGGATCTCTGGGTCCGTGAGCAAGAGACTGGCAAGAGACATCAACAGGCACCGAAGATGGAGGAGCTAAAGGAATAGACTGTTGACCTAGCTCAGGGGCTAGGACACTCCTCATCACCTCAAAGGCTCCTCTCCCAGGGAGGCCAGAAGAATCCCGCTCCGAAGAAACAGGAATCCCCTGCCCCACCGAAAGAGAAGGCTCCGAAGCCGATGGTGCCGAGCTCACCAATGCCGAAGCTACAAGAGGGAGAGCAGGGTCGGACAAGGGTCCGATGCCACTTGCCCCCTCGGAGCCGACAAGGGAGACCTGACGACCGGATCCCTCCAAAGAAGGTCTCATGGAGGAGATCGGAGCCAAAGACGTCGGAGCCGAAAGAGGAAGTATCGGCTCCGGCGCACCCACGGTCACCGTTCCGAGAAGCTCCTGCTCCGAACTCTGAAGGAGAGTCGGAGGAGGAAGTTCAGGGGCATGAGAAATAGCAGACATCTGTTGAGACGGGCTATGGAGCATTTGGGCTAGTGCCTGTGACTTCAACAGTCTGCTTACCACCCTCTCTAAATCATGGTCTGACAGCCTGGAAGATCTTGAAGATCGGGTCCGATGGCTCCACTCTGACAAAAGAGGAGATCCTGGAGCCGAACGAATCGACTCCAGGGAAGGAGACCGAGATCTCTTCCTGGATGGAGCCATCGGAGCAGACGACCCCTCGGCTCCAGATGGAGCCGAAGACTTATCGGCTCCAATACTGGATAAAGACACGTCGGCTCTGGCCGGAGCCGACAAAGTAATGGGTATTTGTGTATCGGAGCCAGACGGAGCCGACACTACAACCTCCAAAGTGGAAAGATCAGCTCCAGTCGGAGCCACAGCCGAAGGCTTAAGAACTACAGCCTGGGCCTTAGATGGCTTAGAGGGCTTAACCGACCCAGCCTTGGTCGGAGAACCTTCTTGCTTTAACATGCCACGAAGAATAAGCTTATTTCTTCGTTCCTGCAGGACTCTCTGGCTAAAGGAGTGACAGATAGCACAGGAGTCCTGCAGGTGTAAAGGCCCCAGGCAGTACACACAAGAAGTGTGACCGTCTGTCAGAGACATTTTCTGACAGCACGAGTCACACTTCTTGAAGCCTGAGACCTTCACTTCTTTAGACATAATTATGTCCAAAATACACAGACACACAACAATCACACAGTTAACCCACAAAAAACACACCAACACTAACCTGACAGGAATTAACTGAGAGGGAGGCTTAAGGCCTGAAGAAAGGAAATAAATCCTGACGTAAAAGAGAAGGAATATAGGGTAGGAGATTAACTATATGTATATATATAACCCAATAGATGACAAATAGAAAGAAAAGGGAGAAAAAAACCCTGACTAATCTTATACAAATTCAAGCTTTAGCTGAGCTGGTAAAAAGGAGACCTCTTCGCGAAGCGGCAAACGAGATCTAAGGTAGTCACGCCTTGCATCATGGGATATAGGGTTGCCTCGAGCTGGTAAAATGAGTTCTCGAGCTTAGCAAGTGCCGAGTCGGAGCCGAGGATCGGCTCCGAACCCATCCAGCAAGAATGAAGGCGAGTTGACAACTTAACATCCAGTTTTCTTGCATCTTCCCCTTCTCTTAGTATATGTGTATCTAGATATTTTCCCTAACCATACAATGCATGGTTGAATTTCTATCTTTACAGTCTATATAGACTATCCCCATTCCACTATCCCTTATGAGACCAAATGAACATAAGAATTCTCATACTCTACTTGACGTGTATATATATATATATATATATATATATATATATATATATATATATACACATATATATACATATATATATATATATATATATATATACACACACACACACACACACACACACATATATATATATATATATATATATATATACATATATGTATGTATAATTTTCTTGAAACGAGATTGTCTGTTTTCTTTAGATATGTATTTGTATTGTTTATTTGTGTTTTTGAGTTATTATATTGTTGTTATTATTTGTAAAAAAAAGAAAATTGAAATAAAGAGATTTTGGAAAAAAAAAAGTCTAGAATTGCCAGCCAGGCATCCTTGGCTAGCATAGGAAGAAGCTGTTGAAGAGTTAGCATTTTGAATTGTGAACCACCAGAAAGGTGTTGAGAATAGAAAGGTCCAGGATAGGATGCCAGGAGTTTTCTTTTCTGGGAACCAGGAACAGTCTTGAATAAAAACATTGTCCCCTTTGTTCTGCTGGGACAGGCTGAATAGCCCTGATACTGAGGAGAGAGAACACTTGTTTTTGCGCCTCCAACTACTGGTTTGGGGAGAGGTCTGGCCATCCACTTGGGGTTGGGAGTGAGTGGAAGTGGAATCTGTATCCTAGGGAAACTATGCTTAAAACCCATTTGTCTTGGGTAATGAGTTCCCAAATTTTTGCATGCAGGGCGAGCTTTCTTCCTAAGGGAGCAAGTAGATGAGCAAGGCTTGATAGAGTAAGTCATTGTGCCATCTTTCCATAGGGGGGTGGCTTACTACTCCCTGCTTTGGAAGTGGGGGCCCCACTGCTTAGATCTGTGCATAGCCTGAGACTGAAGTCTTGGTGGTCTGCTGCTCCTGGGTTTGGACTGAGAAGACCTGGAAGGGACTGGAAAGGACCAGTTCTTTGAAGGCCAATGCCTACTGAATCTAGGTGGCTGTACTTGTAAGAAATCTTTAACAGGTTGCATAGATTTAGCTTTTTCCTCCATCCTTTTGAGGACTTCTTCTGCTTTGTTGCCAAAAAGGTTTAAGGGTGCATCCAGTAATTCAGCTTTAACATGATCTGGCAAGTTTTGTTCCTTAAGCCAAGCATGCCTTCTAAGTACAAACCCAGTGACAACAGCCCTGCAAGATGCTTCTAAAGCATCAAAACCACATTGCAAAGTATGTTTACCTACTTGGGCAGCAGAAGGCATTAACTCTTGTAAATCTTTGTATTCAGCACAGTCAAGAATTAACATCATTTTCTGTTTAATTAATCCCATAATATGCTGCTGATATTTTAACATATGAAACTGGCAATTTAAAGCCCTAATGGCCAAAGTAGCAGAAGTATATACCTTCTTACCCCATCTGTCTAAAGCTCTAGAATCCCTATCAGAAGGGGTAGGATTTTTGCAGTAGTAGCCTTAATGCCTTTTAGTTCTTGGGAAATGGTCTTGGGATCTGCAGCAGGATTCTTGAAAAGGAATTTGTGAGAGTCAGGTACTCTGTAGTACCTGTCAGGTTTCCTGTGAGCTGGAGGCAAAGTGTCTGGGGTAAGGCTGGATTCCAAGAAAACATCATCTACAATCTCCAGAACAGGAAGGATAGCTAGAGGCCTATGTTGAGGCAGGTTTAAACATTCCCTAAGTCTCTTTTTGGACTGAGAATAGTCCTGGCTTTCCCAGCGGAAATGCTCCCCAAGGGTATGCAATGTTTCACCAAAAGAAAAATCTTCTGGAGGGGAAGCAGAGGGAATGGAATCCTCTGCATCAGAATCCTCATAAGTAGATAAAGGTAAATCCTGGTAGTCAGAAGGAACAGAGATATCAGATTCCTGATCAGAAGAATCAGAAAGAAAATCAGTTCTAGGTCTCTTAGAGGGGGAAGGCTGGCTTCCCCTAATTAAGCTAATAAGGTCTTCAGCCATTCTAATCATTTGTTTTTGAGGCATATGAGCCTGAGAATGTGCTCTGGTTGTCGGTTTTCTAGGCTTAGTGTGAGCTTTAGGCCTGGGGAATTCGGTATTCTTAGCTTGAAACAAAGTTGTTGGTTTAATATGAAAATCGGTAGGCCTGAATATACACTCAGAAGCCGATGCCTGCATAGTGGCTCCGACCCATCCAAGGTAGAGACATCAGCAGGTTCCATAGTCGAAGAAGCATCTCGCGGCATACCAGACTCTGAATGAGTCTCAGTAGAGGCCTGCGAATCTGTAGTAGCAGGTATCAGGGGCTGCGAAGGCACCTCAGTGAGAACCGGCGGACTGGTGACTAGCTTATCGGAAGCATCGTTGGCAGTTTTGGACCTATGCGGTATGTCTCTATCTTTACCCTTATGTTTTTTTTTCAGAAGATCGGTAGTCGGATGGCTTACCGAAGCCATTTCGGAGTATGGAGATCAAGAACAAAAGTGTATAGCTACAAAAATAGCCAGATGATGAATAGTTAGGGCATTGAACAAAGCAAAAAACAGATGGTGAGGGACGTCATGGTCTGGTCCTAAACAAGTGATGTAGTAAGAATGAAAATCTCAATGAGATATTTGCTTTCTACAGGCAAGACAATTGTTCATTTTTTCTGGCATCGATTAGAGCAAGAAAAAAGGATCCCCAACAGGGTACTTATCTTTTTGAAGACTTCAGGTCTGAAACTCGAAAATGAAAATTTCAGGAGTCGGCCGACCGGCACTTGCGAACTGCTTCTGCTTTGGCCATCGCACGGCAAGAAAGACTGATGTAATGGCATTGGCTGCTTGTTTTATACCCCTGACAACCTGACGTTATGGAAGAAGCAACAGCATCTGACGCAGAAATCCGAAAACTCTGGTATTCAGGTCAGCTGAGGGCTACCTGTAGGCAGATAACCCAAATGTGATGACTGCAACAGTGAAACACGAAGAAAGTACAGTTGTGTACACTTACCATAAATGTAGATGTTCGAGTGTATTCACTGTTGCAGTCATCACATTTGGGTAATCTGCTGTCAGGTTGCCCTCAGTCGGCCTGATTAACAAAGTCTTGAGTCCTACGTCGGTTGCTGTCCCTTCTTCCATGACGTCAGGGGTATAAAACATGCAGCTGACGCCATTACATCAGTTTTTCTTGCCCCAGATATCAGGTGCCCCCAAAATGGGGAGCAAAATATATAAATAATTTTAAACACAAAAATATATACCTCCAAACAAAAGCAAATACGCCAAAAAGGCTTTTAAGTGTAGAAAAATAAAGGAGAGGCATAGTAAGAGAAAAAATAGGGGGCTGGAGGGAGGGTAACCAGGACAGCAACAGTGAATACACTTGAACATCTACATTTATGGTAAATGTACACAACTGTACTATGTTCTTCGTGTTTCACTGTTGCAGTCATTACATTTGGGTAGATTCCCAAAGCTAAGGTTGGAAGGATAGATTTATACAGTATTAGGACCGGCTATAAGGCCCTGCAAAACAGCAGTGGCAAAGCCAGCTCTGGATTTAGAGAAAATTGGTAAATGATAGTGCTTGGTGAAAGTATGAACTGAACTCTAGGTAGCAGCTTCTAGAATATCCCTGCTAGGAACACCTCTGAGAAAGGCTGTAGAAGCAGATGCAGCCCTTGTGGAATGGGATCTGATCCCCTGGGGGATAGGTTTTCCATTGTGCTTATAGCAGAAATGAATACAATGGCTTAGCCATTTGGAAATGGTTTGCTTTGAAATAGCCTTTTACTCTGCCCCTGCAGGAAATGCTACCAGCAGTTGTTCAGATTTTCTTCGAGATTTAGTCCTGTCCAAGTAAAATCTAAGTTGTCTGTGTACATCCAATGAATGCAGAATTCACTCCCCTTTGTTCTGTGGATTGGGAAAGAAAGCTGGCAAATGAATGGACTGATTAAGAGCCACACTGAATACCACCTTGGGCATGAAGGATGGGTTGGTCCTGAGTGACACCCTGTCCGCATGAAAGATGATGAAAGGCTCCACTGCCATAAGGGTCTGTAATTCAGAAATCCTTCTAGCCGAAGTGATTGCTAAAAGGAAGGCTGTTTTCCAGGAAAGGAATTTTAAGTCTGCAGTGGCAGCTGGCTCGAAAGGAGGTAGAGTGAGATTCCCCAACACAAAGTTAAAGTCCCAGGCAGGGGTTGGAGCTCTCCTGGGTGGCCTTAAGTTTTTGGCCCTTCTGAGATACTGCTTTAGCAGAGGATGAGAGAAGGGGGGGGGGGTTCTGTGTTGTAATGAGCTGAAATGACTGAGGCATGGATTTTTATGGAAGAAAAAGATAGGCCCTTGTGAAGCATCTCAGTTAAGTATTGCAAAATCTGAGGTAAATTGGGCACTGCTGTGCTCATCCCTTGAGACTGATTCCAGACACAGAATCTTTTCCATTTGTCAGCATAAGATTTTCTAGTACTAGGTCTTCTTGCCTCCAAAATGACATCCATCACAGGTTTGCTGAGGGATGTTAAGGGGGAATTTAAGTGATTAGCCAAGCTGCAAGATTCAATGTTTGGAGCGGAGGGTGCAGAATTTGGTTGTTCTGCTGAGACAGTAAGGAAGGAAGGTGTCTGAGGCAGGTGCCATGGAGAAATTTGTGGCAGACTGCGTAGGAGTGGGTACCGGTGTTGGCGAGGCCAGTCTGGAGCAAGCAAAATCATTTTTGGTTTGTCCTGTTTGACTTTTAGTAGAACTTTGGAGAGCAAAGGCAGAGGGGGAAAGGCATAGACTGAAAGGTTTTCCCAGCTGAAGGACAGAGTATCCACTTTCCAGGCTTTTTTGTGAGGAGATTTGTGCAAAATTTGTCCAACTGGTAGTTCTGGGGTGAGGCAAAGAGATCTATGTCTGGGCACCCCATTTGCATGTCAACATGTTGAAAATCCATGGTTCCAGTTTCCATTCATGTGGGTCCATGATATTTCTGCTTAGATCATCTGCCAAAATATTCAGCTTTCCTGGCAGGAATTGAGCTTGTAGTTGTACTTGATAGTTCAAGGCCATGTTCCACAATACCATGACTTGTCTGCAGAGGGGGTACGAATGTGTACCCCCTGCTTGTTTATGTACCACATAACTGTGGTGTTGTCCATCTTTACCATTAGTTGCCCTGGATGAAGGTAGTCCTTGAAGGCTGTCAGTGCATTCTGTACAGCTAGCATTTCTTTTTGATTGATATGAAGGTGCATTTGATTCGGGCTCCATTTGCCCTGAATGCACTTCTCTGCCAGATGAGCCCCCCATGCATAGTCTGATGCATCTGTAGTTAGGGTTTGGGCGGCAGGGGGTGGTGTGAATGGTAGTCCCTTGATTTGGTGGCAGGCCTCTGCCCACCATAGGAACTCTAGTTGCAGGCAAGGTATGATAGGAATCATTGTTTCCAGGCTGTGACAATGTTGACTCCATAAACTTTTTAAGTACCACTGAAGTTTCCTCATATGCAGTCTTGCATATGGAATTAGAAGAATGCAGAGGTCCATGAACCCCAAGGCTTGCAGTATTTGTCTTGCAGATAGCAGGGTTTTTGTGGCCACCTGTTTGAAGTAAGTCACCAACTGAATTTGCTTTTCTGGCATAAGGTAAGCCATCTGGGCAGTTGTATTCAAGATTGCACCCAGGAATGTAATTTTTTGAGAGGGTACCAGTTGTGATTTATTTTTGTTTATGGTGTACCCTAGACAAGTTAGAACCCTTTTTTACAAACGCCAGATGTTTTAGAAGAATGGCCTTGTTTTCTGCCTGAATTAGACAATCGTCCAGGTATGGATATATTTGAATATTTCTTTGCCTGCAAAAAGCAATTACTGGAGCCAGGCACTTTGTAAAGACCCTGAGTGCAGTAGATAAGCCAAAGGGCAGTGCAGAGAACTGATAATGCAAGTAGCCTGCTTTGAAGTGGAGGTATCTTCTGCAAGATTCCCTGAATGGGATATGCAGGTAAGCCACTTTTAGAGCTAGAGTTGCCAACCAGGCATCTTTGCCTAGCATAGGAGGTAACTGGTGAAGAGTCAGCATCTTAAATTTTGGAATGTCCAGAAAGGTGTTTAGAGTAGACAGGTCCAGAATTGGACACCATGATTTGTCTTTTCTGGGTACCAGGAAAAGTCTGGAACAGAAACCCTGTCCCTTTCCCTCTTCTGGTACTAGTTGAATAGCCCCCATGTTTAAGAGGGGAAAGTACCTATTTCTGAGCCTCTGCCCACTGATTTGGGGGCAGGTCTGGCCATCCGCTTGGAGTTGGCAACGTGTGGAAATGAAATCTGTATCCCTGGGACACTATATTTAAAACCCATTTGTCCTGGGTTATAATTTGCCAGTTTTTTGCATGAAGTGCCAGTTTCCCCCCCAAAGGGGTGGCTAAAAGGTAAGTGCTTGGTAATTCTAAAGGAAAGACATTGAGACTGTTTACCATAGGGAGGTGTCTTGTTTCCAGATTTGGAAGAGGAGGCACCCCATTGCTTAGTTCTGAAAGTCCCCTGGAACTGAAACCTGGTGCTTTTGGAATGTCTGGGTTTGGCTTGAGTGGCTCTGGAAGGAACTGGAAAGGACCAGTTCTTAGTAGGCCAGTGCCTACTAAATCTTGGAGGTTGTACTTGTAAGAAATCTTTCACAGTTTGCATAGATTTAGCTTCATCTTCCATCTTTTTTAGAACTTCTTCAGCCTTATTGCCAAACAGACGGTCTTGCTGCAAAGGAGCATCCAACAATTTTGCTTTAACATGATCAGGCAGAGACTGCTCCTTAAGCCAAGCATAGCTTCTACGCGCAGACCCAGTAACAGCAGCCCTGCAGGAGGCCTCCAAAGAATCAAAACCACATTACAAAGTATGTTTTCCAACTTGTTCAGCTGAATGCAATAAATCCTGTAAATCTTTATTTTCCACACAGTCAGAAATCAACATCATTTTCTGTTTAAGCAGTCCCATGATATGCTGCTGATATTTTAGCATATGGAATTGACAGTTTAAAGCCCTGATTGCCAAGGTTGCAGAAATATAAACCTTTTTACCCCATCTGTCCAGCGCCCTGGAGTCTCTATTAGAAGGTGTAGGATTTTAGCAGTAGAAGCCTTAATGCCCTTGAGCCCCTGAAAAATGGTTTCAGGGTCCGCAGCAGGATTTTTGAAAATGAATTTGTGGGAGTCAGGAACCCTGTAGTATCTGTCTGGCTTACAAGGGGCCAGAGGCAGAGAATGAGGGGCCACACTGGATTCCGAAAACACATCAACAATGTCTAGTACAGGAGGTATAGCCAAAGGCCTATGCTGATGAAGAAGAAGAAAATCCCTAAGCCTCTTTTTGGATTCAGAAAAATCCTGACTTTCCCAGTGGAAATGCTACCTTAAGGTATGTAAAGGTTCCCCAAAAGAAAAATCCTCAGGGGGATAAGCAGAAGGAATGGAACCCTCTGCATCAGAGTCCTCATAAGTACGTATGGACAAATCCTGTTCATTAGAAGAGTCAGAAGAAACAGAATCCTGTTCATAAAATTCATAGTCAGGTTCAGCCTTAGGCCTCTTAGAAGGGGGGGTTGACTACCCCTGATTAAAGTAATTAAATCTTCAGCCATTTTGATCATTTGTTTTTTAGGCATAGGGTCCTGAACATGCGACCTGGACATCGTTTTTTTAGACATAGAGCGAGATTTTGGCCTTAATATTGAAGGTGGTGTCGGTTTAATATACAAATCTGTAGGCCTGAATACACCCTCAGAAGCCGGTGCCTGCACAGTGGCTCCTGACCCATCCAAGGTACAGACATCCGCGGGTTCCATAGGTGAAGCATCTTGCGGCATACCGGACTCCGAATGGGTCTCAGTAGAGGCCTGTGAATCAGAAGTAGTGGGTATCAGGGGCTGCGAAAGCGACTCACTGAGTACCGGCGAACTGGCGAATGAATTAGGAGAAGCGTCGTCGGCAGTTCTGGACCTCAACGGCCTGTCTGTCTTTTTCTTTGCGTTTTTTTTGGTATTCCAGTAGTCAGATTGCTAACCAACATAATTTCTGGATAATTAAACCGAGAACTGAAATATTTGGAAGCAAAAATGTACCGACGATTGATAGTGCGCTGATTAAATAAAGCACAAAACCGACAACAAGGTACGTCGTGGTCAGGGCCTTGGCAAGAAATACAGTACAAATGGAAATCCTTATGAGGTATTTGCTTCCCACAAGTAATACAATTATTAACTTTCACTGACATCGGTAAGAAGCAAGAAAAAGTTTCCCCAACGGGGTACTTAGCTATTTAGTTGAAGACTTTGGTTCTGAAACTCGAAAACGAAAATTTCAGGAGTCGGCTGACCGGCACTTGCGAACTGCTTCTGCTTCGGGCACCACGCGGCAAGAAAGACTGATGTAATGGTGTCGGGTGCATGTTTTATACCCCTGACGACCTGACGTCATGGAAGAAGGGACAACAACTGACGCAGGACCCAAGACTTTGTTAATCAGGCCGACTGAGGGCAACTTGCCAGCAGATTACCCAAATGTAATGACTGCAACAGTGAAGCATGAAGAACATCATCAAACACTGTACTACATGTAACAGCGTGGAGCCATAACTCTGTCTACAGTCGTGAAGTGCAAACCACTTTGTGTCTTTTTGGAAATTACACTAAAATTGGCAGTTGTAGAAACTGATTAAGAGACATTGCTGACATAACTTTTGGCAGGAAGGATGGATTAGTCTTGAGTTAATAGTCTTTGATTATGGAATACAAAACAAGACAGCTCACACAGGAGAACTTGTAATTTTGAATCTCTTCTACCAGATGTGACAGCAGTTAGAAAAAAATGTCTTCCATAAAAGTTATTTTAACTCTACTCCATCTGGTGGGACAAAGGGAAGCAGAATCAATTTCTCCAATGCAAAGTTCAGATCTCGCATAACAAAAATGTGTCTTTTGATAGTCTTAAGTGAAAAAAAATCTTTTAAGTATAACCTTTAAAGATGGTTCCAGCTTTATATGTGGAAAAGTTGGCAGACAAATATATTACTGTCATGTAAACTTCAAATCAATGAAAAAGCCAAGTTAGAATCAAATATTAATTTAAATATAGTCTAATAGCCTTGCATGGGACAACACAAAGGACTCAGGCCTTGTGACACTGAGCAAAAAAACAAATTTCTTGCACTTTTGAACATAAAAATGTTGTGTTAAATCTCTTTCTTTCTTTTTGAGACATTTAAAAGAAACTTTACTTGAAAAGAATATATTACTAGGTTTCAAAAACTACATCCTCTACCAAGCTCTGAGGTGTAGAGGACTAAATACCCAACTATAACCCACATGACCAAAGTTTGAATAGGAAGGGAGAAAGAAGTGAGCAGCTAATGCCTGCTTTCCCAGGTTGGGGGGGGGGGGGTTCTAGTTGTTTACTTGCCATCCTACCTGAATGAGTCTGCACAGCAGTAAAAGTCACAATACCAAGGAAGTGAGCTGGTGATGGAAGCTTTCAACACTGCATACACAAGGGGAAAGAGTACCATGCCACTATAGCAATGAGGGTATTCTCAGCAGCTATCTAAGGTGAGATCAGGGCATATATAATAAATTCCCCACAGTATACACCCTAGATGATACAGGCTGTTGATGGAAAGCTGAGCTGTGCCATATAGTTCCACGAGATGGGGACAATTTGGGCCTGTCCTAAAATATGTGCCACCCATCTCCATGATGCTGGGAGGATGAAGCCATACTCTCAGTCCACTGGGTCAAGGGTGCTTCCTCTCAGCATCATGGAGATGGGTGGCACAGGCAGAGTTACAAACTTCTCCATGACTGTCTGGATAACTGCCCCTTTTGGTTAGTTCACACTCAGGGTCAGATGGATCCATGGCACAAAGAATGAACAGGCTCTAGATTTATGGAAGGAGGACTCAGTATTAAGCAAATCTAGAGGGAGGAGCACACACAGAAGAACTATAGCCTACAAGCTGACATATTCAGCATTTGAGATGAGAATGAGGTACCCTGCCCTACCGCTGAGTCAGTAATGACTGTGTAAAGTAATAGCCATGTTGGAAGGGTGGTCATGCGCTTTGGCAAAGACCAAGGCTATCTGAAGGGTGGTCAGGCCCTTTAGTAAAAGACCATCAAGACCATCTTGACTAATAATTAGAATAAGATTAGCTTTGCCTTGTTCTGCCTTGACAGTACTTTTTGAATCAGAAAGACTGCAACAATTCATGTAGTATAGTTCAAGTTTATTTGAAGTAGAACAGATCTGTCTTTAAAATGGTATTGCAAGCAGTAAGAGAGCAAAAGGTTTCTACTTGACTGTTATGATGTATAGTAACAAACAGGTCCCCTTATGGGAGGTCCCACAGCTGCAAACTGTCCACAAATGTGTGTGAATCCAGTTTCTAACTGGTGAGTCCAAATGGCAGAGTTGAAAACTGAAAGAAATGTTGAGTTATCTGGATCCGAGGAACCTTCTTTCAGTAGGTATCACTGGAATGTGAAGAAAGGCATATTATATATCCAAGTCTGCTCTGTGAAAGGCAATAATGTGTTCAGGGTCAACTTCCTGAATGATTATGTATTCATTACCTTGTCTAGACGTACTAAACCTAGAAAAGGTCTTAAGGTTGTAACCATGTAAACTGATAAATCCTAATGCAACCTACTACTTTATTAGAAATGAATAATGTTCTACATTATAAAAAACTGTACAATAACTCTAAATGAGCTTTCTATATTCTTGTAACTATGTAAACTTAACACTCTGTCATATCTGAAGTGTATGACTTAAGTTTCTTTACACTGTTTATTGCCTTTGCTCTTAGGTTGTGGCTAAAAATGGTCTCTGGACCACTCCACCTACCCAGGTACCAAATTGTACAAATAAACAAATCACTACTTATTCATACTTACCAGCAGGCTACACAACAACTGACTGGAGTGCTGGGTTACAGTCATAGCTACAGGTATTAAATAATTGTTTAAATTAAAACAAAAAATAAAACAGCTCTCTGCCTTACTTATTTAAATTGTTTTTTTTAACACTTAAGCCACTTAACTGCAGAACTGAATAGCACACATTCAATACTGGAATGAAGCTACATTGTAGCAACTGCACTGTGTATACTCTACTTTTTAATCACTGTAAGCTTGAATGGCAGAAGGCAACTCATGCAACTTGGGCTGCAGGCACAAAGCAGAACATGGCATGATCAGTGCTGTAGGTGTGAATGAGTTAACTGACTTTACAACTGTAAAGCTTGCTATACGTTATATGTGGAGGGTCCGTGTACCATGCTGCATATGATAAAAGTACACTTTTTTCATCCAGATGACATCCTGACAATTATGTTCAGTGAGGGTTCCTTCAAGATGGCTGCACACTGATCAACAACATAACTTCAGCTCTTCAAGTGTTTAAACAGAAACTGATAAAAAGGAGTGTCATTGAAAATGCATTTTTTTGGGTGAAATTCAGTTACTGGTTAGCCAATACACTGCTGGATGCCAGCAAAGAAGACATTTTGAAAACCTGCATTTAAATCAGCTAGAAAATATAAGAGAACACGGTCTGGGAAGGATTCTGCAGCAGTTCAGCAAAAAGAAGTTCAAGCTTCACCTTTGGTTCAGTAGATGGCTTCTAGTAATTTAGAGGAAAAATAAATCAAATGCACTCAACAGTGATTAAAATAAATGAAACATTCAAACAACAAAAGGCTGTGAAAAAAAGACGCTTTAACTAAGCACTAAGATGAACTGATGAAACTGCAAAAATCAGACGCTGACAAAGAAAGAACTGGCTGAATAAGAGGTTTCTCAAGAACTGTTTAAAAAACAGTACAGTTAGAAGACAAATTGTGCAGAGAAAACCTGAGATTTTTTGCTGTACCAGAGAAACTTATGAAAGCAAAAATAAGCAACTGGAATTTTTTTCCACAGCAAGATTTGTTAATTGAAAGGGAGCAGCAAATGTATGCTCCAAACCTGGCCACAAGAAAGCAGCCAAGACCTATATTAATAAAGATGCAATCATACCAGCAGAAAGAGTTGATCCTGACAAAACTGTGGCAGAAGGAAACAATGGGAGGATATATGTTTGTCTCACAAATATGCAACAAAGTCTAGAAGATTGAGGATCTTTGCTTGGAAGTGTTTACACAGGTATTTTTATACCCCAAGTAGACTCCAAAGAATTTGTAGACAGCAAATACTGGAGGCGTGATGGGGAAGAAAAAAGGTAACTGGGAACAAAGTTTTTGAGTGTAATGAGTTGGCAAACTATAAAAGTTCCCTGGAAACTACTCTATCAGAAATACCAGGTGGGTCAGGTTAGAGATTGCCTTCCCTAGGAAGGATTTGTATCAGAGTATATGCAAAGAGAAAGAAATAAGGGGCTCGTAAATGAAAGACCAGCACTGCTAGAGTTTTTAATAGAATCTAGAAAAGAAGTTGCCATTAAAAAATGAATAATTAGTAAAGGATATAACAAACTGCATGATAATTATAAGAATAAATCAGAGGAGCTGACAAAGGATTGGAAAGAGGGACTGGATAAGCAATTCACAAAGAGACAAAGGGGGTATGTATATATATATATATATATATATATATATATATATATATATATATATATATCAAATATGCAACAAAGTCTAGAAAACTAAGGATTTTTGCTTGGAAGTGTTTATATAAGTATTTTTATACTCCAAGTAGACTCCAAAGTATTTTTCCTCAGGTGGACAGCAAATGTTGGAGGTGTGATGGGCAAGAAAGGGGTAGCTGGGAACATATTTTTTGGGAGTGTGATGAGCTGCCAGACTTTTGAGATTCCCTGCAGACTGCTCTGTCAGACATGCTGGGTGAGCAGGCTGGACTGACTGGGGAGATGATGCTTTTGAGTTATACTACAGAATTAGAATTGCCTAGATATAGTAAAGCCTTGCAGAGATTAATTATAGTGGCTGCCATAAAAGCAATTACTAGAAAATGTAAATCAAAGTGTAGACCAACTCTACTAGAAGTAATAAATATAGCAACAGAGATAAAACAACTAGAATTGGGTTCTTTAGAAAAGGAAAGGGGCAAATTATGTAGAAAAAAAAATGGGAATTGTGGGAACAATATATGCAGAGTAGGAATGAGGTTTAAGAGGCGGGATTTGAATGAGCCATAGAATGCTTAACTGACAATGACTGGATGGTTTATAAGTGATGTATAGCATTTACAACTGCAGTTGTTTCAATGGTGTCTGTGATATTAACGGTTTGCAAATAAAGTGATATTTTGTATGTTTTTCGTTTATATAAATGTAAGATTGCCTTTGTCATATGTGTAAATTTAATAAAGAGTTTTGGAAAAAAAAAGAAATACTGGGTGAGCAAATTGGTACATGAGGTCTAAAAGAAGGCAGGATTTGAATGAGCTATTTAATGTTTGACTGACAGTGAATGGATAGATCAGAAGTGATGTACAATATTTGCAACTAAAATATGTCAATATGACTTGTTTTCATTTATATACATTTATGATTGCCTATATTAAAAGTGACAGTTGTATAAAAATGTTTCTTGTTTAAAAAAATAAAAGAAAAACAGTAATGGTTAAGAAGTAATATAAAACATTTAGAGGGGTTGACAAAGGTTCTCAAGTACTGCAGAATAACATAAATCTCACAGAACAAGAACAGGAGCAAATGCAGAGTGTTACAGAGAAAATAAGGGAGTATCTGGATAATATGCATGAGTTTAGAAAGACTGCAGTTAAGAAACTACGTTTTGATAACTCCACACCACAAAAACTTTTAACACAATGACTTAGACAACAGAATGTTTAGAGTGTTGTCACCAACCTTAGGGACCCTATAAAAAGAAAAATAACCAGGAAACCCTGTAAAGGTTTTAGAGATA
Organism: Protopterus annectens; assembly: GCF_019279795.1. Taxonomy (NCBI): domain Eukaryota; kingdom Metazoa; phylum Chordata; order Ceratodontiformes; family Protopteridae; genus Protopterus; species Protopterus annectens. Next base: position 273,696,010 of record NC_056737.1, read on the forward strand.
TTCCAGAATTTTTATAATAATCTGAATTCTCCTTTCGGCTTTTTCCCGGTTAGGGGTCGCCACAGCGGATCACCTGTCCGCTCATGATTGGCAGTGGAGTTTTACAGAGCCGAGGTGCCAGCTTGGCGCCCAACCTTCCACAGAAGGCACACACACGCACACACTCACACCTAGGGCCAATTTGGAGTGTCCAATCCACCTATAGCAGGTCTTTGGGATGTGGGAGGAAACCGAAGCACCTGGATGAAACCCACGCGACCACAGGGAGGACATGCAGACTCCGCACAGAAGGCACCCCAGCCAAGAATCAAACCGGGGAACTTCTTGCTGTGAGGCAGCAACGCTAACCACTGCACCACTGTGGCCACCCTTTATAATAATCTGAATATAATCAGAAAAAAACTAAATGAAAACTCAATACAAGCTATAATTTACAATGAGTAACCTCCCAAACCTCCTGTAACAGAAGCACATGGGACATATGCAAATGACCCTTATGAACATCAGGTGTTTCAGCTATATGGTGATTCTGATTGCCCATGACTTTTACATTTGAAGTCGTTTTATTGGACAATTCAAGGCCAATAAAGTCAAACCCTACTAACTATGGATATGCATAAGAAACAAGGGGTTGTTATACCCAGCTGATGCCCATTATCATTAGGGTGACTGCAAAATATCCCAACTAACAAATTAAAACAAAGAGTTAGAAGGTCGCACTGAAAAACCACTCAGAAAAAACTAAATTGAAACTCCAGCCAATCTATAATTTCCAATAAGTGACCTCCCAAACCTCCCATAACAGAGGCACATGGGACATATGCAAATGACCCTTATGAACATCAGCGGTGAACATCAATAACCTGAATATAGCAAGGAAATGTGGAAATCAAGAAAGAGTACAAATGGAAATATTTATGGAAGACTTAATTTTGCCAAGGTTAGAGGTAGCGAAGCTCAACAACTAACAGTTAAGATAGGAGGTGATGAGATAAAAACAGTGATGCATAATCAATCTTCAGGAAGGACTCCAGGAACAGCTGGTGTTCCTGTGGAAGTTTGGAAATTAAGAAGGAAAAAAGTGACAAAGATCTTGAAGATTTTGTTTAACAGTATTTTAAAAGGAAGGGAAACACCAACCTCTTAGAAGAAAGCTATAGTGGTTGTCTTAACTAAAGATGGCAAAGACCCTTCTGACCCAGTTTCATATAGACCAGTTTAAATTTTAAACAATAATTATAAAGTGTTTATATCTATACCAGCTAGTAGTGCGTGTTTGACTTGGTGTTCTCTGTCTGACTACTGCTGATCTCTGTCTGCATTTGATTTTAGATGGATGTTATTCATTTAAAGTCTGGTTACTTCTGCTTTTTTATCTTTTTCTTATATTGCATTTTGTTTTGTTTTTGTTGGCTTGGGTTAGCTAGAAAGGAATTTTTTGCAGACAGTGAATAACATCCACATCTAATTAGTAGCAGGCTCTGAAAAACAGCCCCCCCTTTAGTCTCTCAAACTTGAATTATCATCAGCTTCTTCCCTTGACACTTACTAAAAAAACAAATAAATTAAAAAATACACCTTATTTAGCTGTTTTACTGTAATTGTGCTTCTTCCTACTTTATTTAGCTTTCTGCTGTACATTCTTAAAGTGTTCAGTTGTATTTAATCTGCTGCATTTACTACAGCTTGTTAGTAGTCTAATCACACTGTAATGGATATTATTCTAAGCCTCTTAGTTTTGATTTAAGAACTTGGGCTTCAAATTAGTTATCTTACATAAGGACGATTTGTGGTCTACACTCGTGGCAAGAGAGGTAGCTTAAACCCTTCCGAGCTGGGAATTGCTGGTTGAAGGCTTGATTTAAGCACTTGGGCTTTTATTAGAAAGTTTGTGGTCTACACTCTTGTGGTATTACTGTCTAGACAGATTTATTTGTTTTTAATGACTAGCCCATCCAGTTTGCACATAGCCGAGCATTGTTCATCAAGCTCCTTACCTTATTAACTTATTCAATATTTAAATTTCCCTCACTCCTCCTTAGTAGATCAGTTACCATGGATATGAACTTCCCGACTCTCTCTGTGGCCAGTCTGGTTGAGATGGGTATTCTGAGGCACTGTAGCAATTGCCTCGTACACTGACAACCCACTTATTCTTAATAAAGCAGATACAGTATGCAATAGGTGTAAATAAACTTTAATGCTGGAGGCAAACCACTCTCGTACAACAAAACTAGTCCTATAGATGTTGTCAGTGACACTTGCACCACGCCTACTGCACTGGGTAAAGATCCTCCACATAAAGCTACTTATACTGAGGCACTTACAGGTAACCTTCGTAAAACAGTAAGACCAACTGCACAACACAGTCAAAGAAAGTGTCCTCAGCCATCATGTAAACACTCTGTTAAATTAACACACACAGCTACACATAGCAACACTGTATCCAATGCCTCTACTCCTAAGCCCTTAAAGTAAACCAGCACACAGCCAAATTTCCTGGTCATTGGTGATTCTACAGTGAGGCACACTGATGTCTCCCTCATCAGACCAAGTAAGGAGCGAGAGAGAGTCGCAGTTAGCGGTCTTTCCGGGGATAGGATCCATCAAGTCATGCAGACACTCAGGTCACTGAACCACAGGTACCAGTATGACTCTGCGTACCTCTCAACCATACCAAATTCTTTGGTATTTACCAGTTTTGAGGGCAAAATAATGGGGTGCCATGAATTCCCTTTTTTATTTTTATTCACAATTTTAAGTTATGGCTCACATCATCACACATCGCCAGCATATCCCGCAACATCATTAAGGTGCAGGGGTTTGTGTGATGACATCAGCTTTGTGAGACAATGGCTGACTGTCTATCGGACTCGAAGACTGAGGCGGAAGTTTCAAACCATGGGTGGTAACATTACATTGCTAGTAGTTCTATATCAGTCAGTCGGTGACCTGTAATGTGAGACTTATAGGTTTATAGGTTGGTAATAGGCTATCAGCCCTAGGGCCTACACAAGCCTAGCCATAACAATTCCCTGGCTATTTCTTCCCACACTATTTACTTCCCTGGACCTCTGTCTAGCAGGGCGACTGACGTGATCCCCGGGGTGAATTTCCTTTCTCCCATTCAATCGTCAAGGTTCCTTTTGAAGAGGGCCAAAGAGGCACTCTGCTTGATATGTACGGGCATCTATTCCAGAGTCTGGGGAGTCTCTGGGTCAGGAACCTATCCCTCCAGCATGTTTTGTTTATTGTGATGACAAGGTTTAGATCCCGGGAGTGTGTGGCTCTGAGGGATTGGGATTTCTTTAAGTGTAGCATGTCCAACAGCTCTGGGTTTGACATGGCCTTGTATGTTAAGCAGAGATCGCCTCTGAGTAGATGATATGCGACAGAGTATAGCTGGAGTTTTTTAAGGCGGTCAGCGTAGGGCATCTGCTTTAGGCCTGTGATTCTTTTAGTGAGGCATTTCTGCGGCTTTTCCAGTTGTTGCAGATGTCTTGAGAGGTACTTACCAAATAGGGCGTTGTATTCTATAATGGGTCTAATGAAGGATTAGTACAGTGGGACAATGACCTCCTTTTTTCTGGATGAAAAGCCCTTAGTGATGAGGTGTGCCACATAGAAGGATTTCCTGACTGTTGTGGAGATGTGGTTATCGAAGGTGAGACCACTGTCCACCGGTGTCCCTAAGTCTCTTATCACACTTTCGGTGTTTAGTGTACTGCCACCTATATGGTAATTATGGTAATTCATGGGTACATGTTTTTTCCCAAAGGGGATAACTATACATTTCTTGGCATTAAGCTTGAGCCCATGGCTCTGGCACCAAGCATCTGTTTCTGTAAGGCCCTTTTGTAGAGTATCCACATCATTATACATTTTGTGTACGTCGTTTGGGTGCACAGTTGATTTTGGGGTCACAACATGAACAAAAAACTTGCATTTCCAGTGAGTATATTTTGCTTATGCTTATTGAGGAAGTTAGTGTTGTACTAATGTGATATTTAGACATCCATCGGAGGAAGAAGAATCAATGTATATTTAGTGTCACCTCACATTTTTTCACCATACACACATAACTAATCATGTAGAGTGCGGATTTGAATCATCTCAACTACATTAAACAATAAAAGTATTAAGAACAACTACAATTACTGTCAATGTAGAACTGTAAGATATGTTTCAGTATTCATTCGTAGCCAATCCTATTCCAGTTCACAGCTGCAACCATGTCTCATTTCCTGCTCTTTATCCCAATTTTATTTTATTTTAACTTCAGATGATCATACAAGCCAAACACAATATGACAAGCCGTTCCTATTTCCCTCTTTACCTTTTCTCAGCGGCATAAACTTTCAATGTCACATTCACTTAAAGAATAAAACTGCTGGTGACTTGGAAGTTGCATAACCATTAAGATGTTGCTTGCATTTTATTTTTCCCCCCACACTGATTAATTGGTAGGTAAAAAACTTTCTTACACTGTGAAGGACACCAATGAGGAAGACAAAAGGCAAACACTACTAAAAACTCCTGATGTCCACCACGGCAGTAAAACTTAATAGTAAAATCAAAACTTTAATGAAAAGAATATAACATAAAATAAGCAGTCCTCAGTCTTCCGATAAGCGCTTTCGACAAATAAGCCTTCCTCAGATCGTATAAAAAGGACTGTTCAGCTTTTGTATTTATAAGGCATCACAGCCATTCCTCATTGAATGAGGAATGGCTGTGATGCCTTATAAATACAAAAGCTGAACAGTCCTTTTTATGAGGAACGGCTGTGATGCCTTATAAATACAAAAGCTGAACAGTCCTTTTTATACGATCTGAGGAAGGCTTATTTGCCGAAAGCGCTTATCGGAAGACTGAGGACTGCTTATTTTATGTTATATTCTTTTCATTAAAGTTCTGATTTTACTATTAAGTTTTACTGCCGTGGTGGACGTCAGGAGTTTTTAGTAGTGTTCACATTGATTAATTGGGAACAGAAATTGCTCACTGACCACTCTGCGGTCTGATACATTCACCTAACTAAGCCATGGAGGCTGATGCAAAACATAACATGAACTCACAACTAAGGGAGCTTGAGCCCTGCTACACTGTTGGTGTTACAATCTTAGTGTGTGACTGACTACTCACAATACTCTTGACTGTGTACTGCTGCTCGTCATCAGTCCTAGGAGGTGAGGTGTTCCTATTCCAGGTGTGTTGCTCCTTCTTTCTAGTCATAAGCAGTGCTTCCATCCACATGCACAATTCCTCAGACTGAAAGAGAAGACTGGATTAATAAGAAACCTAACCGAGCATGACTACTTGTTAGAGGGTAGGCAAAGTACTTTTGAGCAAATAGCAGGGAGGAGAGAGAGAGAGATAACATGCCTGCGGCACTGTTCATGACTTTTCCATTTGAAATATCAGAAATCTGTCACATAACTCTTTTTGATTACACTGTTTGGTGTAACCGAGCATTGCGTACAGAAGAGTTAAAACTTTTGTAGAGCATGACTGAAACTTCGTGTCCTCCTCTATAAATGGGGTAATCTGTACCTCTCTGACTCGTGCATTGATAAGGATTTCTGTTACCCACAACTAAAAAAAAATGGATCAGACCAGAAGATTTTAATGATGCTTTACATCTGCCCTACTGCGAAACATCCTAACAGCCTGACACAGCAACTACATTAAAAGTAAATTTGTGACCATACCTCTCAATCTCTCAGAGCAAGAAGTCTGAACAATGCCAAAAATAATGGTTGGAGTGAGACAAATGCCCAAACTTAGGGACAGATTTTAAATATTGCTCCTGAAAACTCAGATAGTTTCTAGAATAACAGGTTTTGAATTATTATGTATTTTCTGAGGGATTATGAAGTCTGAAATTCAAATGTCTGCCATTATTTATTATATAGTGACTTCACTCTTCATGTTGGTATCCCACAGTTCCATTGGAGTGGGTGGGGTTACATGATTATGACTGCAAATTTTATGTTAATCAACATCCCGATTTTGTGGCCAGTTGTACCTATTTTTCACGGGTCTTTGTCCAGATTTTTGATGCTTCCAGGCTGAGAGGTATGTGACTCTGTCACAGTTCATGTAGGTGTGAATGACCTGAGACATACTTCCCTTGACTATATGAAGGGAGATATGACCAGGCTTGCTGATTATGTGTCTCAGGCAGTTATGAGCCTAGCACTGAGCAGCATACTACCTTCTCCAAGGACGATGCCACTTTACCAACAGAAAATGACTGATTTTAGCAACTGGCTTAGCTTCTGATGTCAATTCAGAGAGGTAGAATATTTGACAGCCTGGGAGGACATGGATGACAGGCCATGCTGCTTTGCCAGGGATGGTTCTGCACCTATTCTCCTTAGGCTGATATTAGCAAAGACCTTTTCCACCCCCATAGTGCCTTTTTTAGGCAATACCAAACTGGTAAACCAACCAACTTAACTGAACATATAAAGGAATATTTGAAGGTGGTACTGCTCAATGCTAGAAGTCTTAACAAGAGACTCCACTGCCTGCAAGCCTTCCTCTCCCTGAAGAGTGCAGACATCTGTGTAGTAAAGGAGATATGGTTTAAAGTTGTGGGAAGTACCCAGCAATGCAAGGTTATAATGTCTTTCACACCTTTATAACAGCTACTGCACAGGAGGAAACTAAAGGTGGAAGAGACTTAGTCTATATTAAAAGCAACCTCAAAGCCAGACTAGTTAAAGTGTATGACCCACTGGAACTCATACATGTGCAGCAAACAATAAACAGGGTGTCATACCATAGCCTTGCAACCTATAGGTACCCCTCCGTGTCCCAGAAAAATCATGCTACCTATCTCAATGTACTAGAGTCCCTCACCATTCAACCCAATATGACATTCATGGGAGAATCCTACACCACTTCTAATGCACAAGCCCAGTGAATCATAAACTTTGTTAATACCAACATACTGGAACAGTTGGTCAATTCTCCTACCAGGGGTAAAAATATCCCTGACCTTGTACTCATGAACATGGGGGGGGGGTGATGTTCTTCACCCAGTGTTATGTCTTTGCTCACCAGATCTGACCAGAAGGCAGTATTACTTATAGGTTCATAGGTTGGTACTAGGCTATCAGGCCTAGGATCTATACAAGCCTAGCCATAACAATTCCCTAGATATTCCAGGATCCAGCAAAATCAAAAACCTTAAGGAAGTATTCTAAGGCTAATCTATCTTGACTAAGCAACATCTTGGCTAAATTCCAAGCACCCCAAATCCTGTAAACACAGTAGCATATGCTCAGCTATTTACAAAATGTCTGTACAGCCATATTGATAGCTATATAGAGGGAGCTGTGCCTGCTCGAATTAGGAATAAGACAAATTCAAAAGGCAGGACACACTGGTGGAATAACTATATCAACTGATTATACAACAAAAGATAAAAAATTCTTTGCCAAGAATTGGAAGAACAATGCCATACATACTAAAATCCCCCTGAGCAACCTAAACAGGCAGCTAAAACAGTTAGGTAATACTTCAAAGTCTAAATTTAATGAAAAAAATAGGTTTGCAAACAAAGGTCAACCACAAAGCTTTCTACAGCTATGTCCATAACTGCAGGTGAAATAAACAAAAATGAGCAGAACATATTGTAAATGGCATCACCCACACTGAACCAGAGGCCATTGCCAACATTTTGGCTGACAGGTTCAGCTCAAATTTCTCCCCCCACTCCACGCCCCCCTGTAGTCCAAAATAAATACTGCATACCACAATCCCCCCAACCATTCCTATGGAGAGGTCATCAATTCACCTTCTAAGGCCAAACACACTGCATCAATGGGACCCAATAACATCCTGGAATATTTAATAAACAGCATGAAACATGTCCTCTCCGGTCTACTTGAATGACTTTTCAACTGCAGCCTTCAGTCATGTTTTCTGCCCAAGGAATGGAAAAGGACTACAGTCATTCCTCTGCACAAAGGAGGTCCAACCACTGATCCGAGTAACTACAGGCCCATAAGTCTTACCAGCCTCATATGTATGGCCATGGAAAGAATCATGGACCTGATAACGAGAACATAGGTAACCTGCAAGTGCTGGACCCATCACAGTATGACTTTAATAGAAGGGCATGCCTATTAAATCTGGTGGACTTTTTTGAGAGGGTCACCAAACCACTGGATGAAGGTAAGACTGTGCACACAGATTACATTGACCTGGGCAAGGCTTTTGACATGATACCCCACTCAAGCATTATAAACAATCTCACTAATTATTGTATAAATTGTTATCACCCACTGGATAGCCAACTAGTTCACTGATAGGACCCAGGAGGTCAAAACAGGTGAGGCCACCTTTGCCAAGAGGCCAATCACTAGCGAAGTCCCCCTGGGCTCCATTCTGGATCCACTCCTTTTTGGCATTTATTTCTCTGAAATTTTACTTATTTATTTTACATTTGTTGACTGGGAATGTCTGACTGAGCCAAAGCCCTTTTTCAGCAGAGGCCCGGGGAGAAAAGCTCCAGTAAATACATATCACATTTCGTCATTATTACAGATATTAAAGACGTGGAATAAGGCAATCAGCTAGCTGACTACAAGAGCATTTTTAAGAGTATGCAGATTACATTTAGTCATCATACAAATATTATATGTGTAGAAAAACAAAACAGCTAGATTACAGCCACAGCATTTTTAAAAGTAGTAGTTAGTATAAGAAAAGTAACATAGGAGTAAAGTTTTTTTTTTTTTTGCAATTGAAACAAACAGGATACAGTAAAGTATAAGAGAGAGAGGAATACATAGATTAGCAGAGAGTTATCAAGGAGGGTCTGAGCACTGGCAGATCCATTTCCTGTTGAAATATTCTTTTGGAGTTAGTTTAAATTGTTTGGGATGTGTGTGTGTTTGAATTTCGAGGGGAAGTTTGTTCCATTCAATAGAGGGGTGGTAGCTGTATAAGTAACATCCTGCTTTAGATGTGGGCTTATAGATTTTTAAGAGGTCTTGGGAAGATCTGTGGAGGTTTCTTGAAGGAGCTCAGTGGGAGATAACAGAGTGTAAAGATGGACAGAAAGATGGCTGGTAAAGAATTGAGTGTATGGTTTGAAGCTGAGAGAAGGAGGAGGTGAGGCAGCTTTAGCCAGTTTAAATATCTTGGAGAGAGACAGTGGTGAGATCTATAGGATTGTTGAGTTGCAAATCTAGTTACTTTGTGTAGTCTCAAGTCTAGTAAGGAGAGAGGAGTTAAGGTTAGTAAGGATTTGTGAGCAGTATGTTCAGCAGGGAAGAAGGTAGGCATGAATGAGGGCTATTCTAGCTTCCTGAGTGAGAAATATTTTATTTCTATATAGCAGACCTAATTTAAGGTGAGTTTTCCTGGCACAATTATTTATGTGGAGGTCAAATTGGAAGAAAATGCTGAGGTTTTATGGCGGACTAAGTTTGCAGATGATTGCAAGCTGTTGGTTATCATCAACAGTTTCAAGTCTTTTTGGAATATACAATTAATGAAGATAAAACAAAGACTATAGCAGTAAATTACATACCCACACATGAAATGGTTCAGCAATATCCATATTTATGGGGAAATGACAGCAGGAAGTATTTAGGAGTATGGATTAAAAAAGCTTCTGTGATGGCAACCAAGAATATGTGGGTAGATACTAAATAAAAGATGATACAAAAATTGAGAAACTGTAAACTCTAATTTATGGATATGGACAGTAAGATGCAAATAGTGAAAATGTTTTTAGTCCCTTTAGTCTTGTAAACGGATCGGGCAAACCTTTATCAACCAAAGGAGAAGTTGTGGACAATAATTAATGAAGAATTGAAGGAATTTATCTGGGATACAAAGAGGGGAAGAGCTAAGTGGGATAAGGTGATCTTTAACACAGAACAAGGTGGTTTAGGTTTACCTGACTTGAGGGTTTACTTTAGAGCTACATAGTTACGACCCGTATACATAACACAAGCAGAATTCGATTTGGAAAGGGATGATGATGAAGCAAGAGGGAAGTTCAAGAAATAAAGATAAAAAGGTGGGTTTCATAAGCAGATCCTTAAGGAGAATAATAACCATACAGAATATTATATTCATAAAGTAGCAGAAAGTATTCTAAAAACTAAGAACTAAGCCAATGTGAGAATGGAGAAAGATTTTGCCAATAGCAATGACTGCAAGTATGGGTACAGAAAATAGGCAAGAGGGAGCTGGAATTTACTGGAGAAACCTACCATAGGAACCAAGATGTAAATAACTCAAGCAGGAAAGGTAGTATAGTGGGATGAGGCCTAGAAGACTGCCTTCCCTACCACTGCTTGATCTCAGAGTATAGGCAAAGAGAAAGGAATAGGAGAATTTTAAGTGAAAGATCTGCACCGGTACAGTTTTTAGTTGAATCTAGAACAGCAGCAGGTGTTAAAAAGGGATAATTAGTAGGGCATATAAAACAGTGTAAGACAACTATAAGAATCAATCAGAGGAGTTGAGAAAGGATTACATTTATAAGAAAACAATAAGAAGACATATGTATGGCTCCCAAGTACGCAACCAAGTCTAGAAAGTTTAGTATATTTGCTTGGAGGTATTTGCGTAGGTATTTCTACACCCCAAGCAGACTTCAAAGATGTTTTCCTCTGGTAGGTGTGATGGAGAAGAAAGAGGTAACTGGGAACATATGCTTTGGGAGTGAAATGAATTGACAGATTTTAAAAATTCCCTACAGAGTACTCTGTCAGAAATATTGGGTGTGTAAATGGCTGTAAGTAAGGAAATTATTCTTTTGAACTGGGCTACAGGATCTGAATTGCTTAGACATAATAAGGCCTTATTAAGTTTAATTATGTTGGCTGCCAAAAAAACAATTATTAGAACATGGAAATCAAAGTCTACACCAATTGTATTTGAGGCACTGATTATTATAAAAGCAAAAAAAAAAAAGGAACTGAAAGATTGAGAGAGTGATCTTTAAAAAAGGGAAGGAGTAAACTGTACAGAAGTAAATGGAAATTGAGGGTACATTATATGCATAACAATGTTCAGGAGGAGGAGTGAGGTTTAAGGAAAGGCAAGAATTCAGCAATTTTTTATAATATTGGATTGATGATAGTAGCAAAGAAAATGTATGTGATGTATATTGTATTTAAATGGAAAAAAAACGTTAAAATGTTTTTTCTTCTCTGTTATTGTATGTTTGCCTATGTCTTAAGTGATAATTTAATACAGGTGTTTAAAATTAGAAAAAATGTGTTAAGTGAGTTAGTTTCTTGCATTGTTTTAAGTCTACAAGTCATATAAGACAAGAAATCTTGTGTCACTACAGAGTTAAATAATTCTGCTCCAACATCCTCATTTTAAGATGAGCCATGCAAGCCAACAAACCTTTTCAACACCGCACCTACAGTACCATACAAACATTTTGGTGTGTGAACCCCTATTTTATTCACTGTAGCAACAAACATTCCAGTTCTCTTTGTAACATTCTTACTAGAAACATATAGCAGATATTCGTGAATCTTCTCTAGAATGGATTTTTGATATGAAACTACTGGAACTAAATAATATAGTGCCCTAAAAGCTTAAGCATTAAATGTATGTACCTTTTTTCTTCTATTTATCTAGCACCACCTAAATAATTTTCAAAGGATAAGGATGCAGGAGAGCCAGTCCGATGAGAATAAATAATTAGTAGCAGGATTTGTTTTACACTGGTTGTACAAATTCCATCTATGCCCTATCAGCTTTTAAGGGCATGAGTCTTTGGCCACTATCTTTAAAACATTAAAGTGTACTAAAGCAAGCATACTCTCTCACTTTTAATTTGTAAGTTTCATAACCTCCCTATAACTCCTTGTAACTCTTCTCAGGTAAAGAAGGTTTCCTCATAGATAAAAAAAAATATTCTCTTATAATTTAATGTCTGCATAAAAGAAGCATTCTCTTGTGAAGACCCTGAGGACCAAATGGAACAATTCTCCTTATCATCATGAGAATGACTCCATGTCATACAGAAATGTTCCTCTTCACTATAAGAGTCCGGGAAAGAATTCTCTCTATTCTCTCTGTTCTTTTACCCTCTGGAACCTTAGCAAGTATCTGCAAAATCCGCATCTTGATGTTCTATCTTTAGGCTGACATACGTGCAACAAAGGTACTGTTGTAGAACCTGCTGTTTTAAAGCGGTTTCCTGGAATATAGTGAAACATTGTCTTATAAAGATCTTAAAGTAAAAAAGGACTGGACTAAGACAGGGGCCAAAGACACTCATATGGTGGGAATATCCTAAGCAAATACTACTGAAGTGGTAGGCTTATTCACCACTGAAAAACATGGATCTGAAATGATCACAGGAAATACCAACATAGGTACTGATAAAGGTGCTTCTAAGGTCTTGTCTTTTGGTATCACTGTGGCTGGCAAGTAGAATTTTTGTTCTTGAAGACAGTTACCCTTTAAAAAGACTGAATAAAATCCTACATCTTCTAGCTAAAAGGTTATTATCAAATGTAAGACAATTCTCAACATTATAAGAATGGTCTCTCTTTTCTAAAACAAAATGGTGTAATTGAGAAGAACTAAATATCTCAAATAGCACGTACGGGTAACTTTCTCTTGCAATGCCATCAAAATTAGCACAAACTTTCTAAAGACTAAACAAAACAGGGTTTGTAATCAGTATGGCCAAGAAGTGATACAGTACATTTAAGCAATGATCACTTAAGGCTACAAAAGAAAAAGAAAATGAAAAAGAGTAAGGCATGGAATATATTATTTTTATTTATTTACTTTTATACATAATTGTACCTTCCTTAATATCCACAACATTAGACTGCAACTAAGCAACTCACACACACAATGGAAAACTGAAAAGAACAAGCTGTGGGTGGAAGAGATTATGAATTCTTACAGCATTGCTCCTCATGATAAATGCATGTAGTTCATGGTACAGCACTTGAATGTTACCTTTCAGAACAGCAAGGATTTAGTACAGGATAGAAATGTAAAGCAATCTACTTGCTAGTCCACCAGTTACACTACTGGGTTCAGCTGCACACTTGAGCACTGAAGAGCATGAAGGAAAGGAATGGAAAGGGGAGGGGGAAGGGAAGAAGGCTCATATTTTTGTGTTTGGTAAATACCTGGTGGAGGCCAGGGAGCAAAAGGCTGTTCAAACAGTGTAGATGCACTGAGGTATGCATGAGCTGTCCAAGTTTACTGTATATTTTAGGCTTCAGGAGAGGAAAAAAGCTTTCCTAGCAGAATAGATGATGGCTGCTTAATGTATGCAGCAAGTGAAAAATAATCTTTTTGTCACCTTTTATACCTACCTACTACATGTAGATCAGTCACATTCTCATCCAGTTGGTCCATTTGTTCCCTAATCTAAGAGGTCGGCTATTATTTAGGTAGCCATCACAGGTTTTCTTATTTTAGACATAATTTCATAGCACATGTCCAATAACATCCTCTGGGGTCAGATGTGCAAAAGGTGTCAGTAAAGGGATGCCATTCATTTCAACAAGTACAATAACCCCTCAAGACTGCTCTGTTCTCAAGGAACAAGTGTTCTGATATGGTCAGTGTTTTTCACCTGGGACTCTACCTTGGGACAGTGTGCTCTAGATATGCACCTCTCCACCATTCATAGGTTCATAGGTTCATAGGTTCATACTAGGCTATCTGCCCGAGGGCATTTACAAGCCTAGCCCATAGTTTTGTCTTTAGTATGGGGAACTATACCCATTATTTTGCTGTGCCTCTGTCGAGCAGTGACACTGAGGTTCCCTATACAGAAGTCAGCTAGCAATGCCATGTTACTTTTCCCTTTAACATGACAGCTCTAGCAGGTGCCCAAGCAGCTAACTGAACTTTGGTCACCTGGGCCATAGTTAGGATTTATTCCGTCTAAGACAAAGGAGCTGGATGAAACAGACTCTATGGGTCTCCCATCCCGCTACTGATACCTTCATTTTATCACCTTCCATAGCATGAGCTCATTTTTAGGCTGCTTCTGATGGAGTTACCACCTGTCTTCAATCAAATGATGTCAGGTAGAAAGCCTAACAATTATCTCATTCCATCCAGGATATGCAAACCAACAATGCCCTATGACTCCCATCCAAACAACTGACTCCTCTGGCATCTGGGTTCGCGAAGTTAACCCAGTCTGACAAGGACAGACAATGTTACATCCCTTTGTATTACTGAGCAAATATAAAACTGAAGACGAATCTTGCCAGGCCTGACCACCATACTACCCAATAATCAACACTGCAAAAATCTTGCTAAAATGTCTAGGATAATCTAACTAATGGATTATGTTAGGCAAAACTGAGACGTGTAGGGAAAGCATGCTAATAAGTTAAGGGAATGAACACTCAGATATGACAAAATCCCAAGGGTGGGTTGAAAAGGAGGGAGGAAAATGGGGGATATTAAAAAATAAAAATTAAGATAAAGAGGTTCCTTAAAGTTAAAATGGAATTTAGACTTGAAACACAGCATCTGCTTTCTGCCTGACAAATTGCTGAAGAGGTAAAGTAATTATAGTGAAAAAACAGGCCACCAGCTAGCCTTTCTGCTGGAGGGATGTTGTCAAGCAATACAAAAATATTGAGTTTATTAAGCAAGCAAACTAGATACACAAAAAAATTAATAAATTAACTGAAAATTACACAGAAGCTTTTTTTTTAATCTAAATGACCTGTCTTTTCTATAAAAAATAACATGCCAATGCTACTTGAAAAAAAAAGGCTTTTGTCTACAGGCTTGTGAAGTTTGTCTACCTGAAATCCCCAGCTGTAAACTTGGCTTCTGCTAAAGAGAAGGCAGCTTCTCTCATTACTTCTCCCATTAGCGTCTTTGTCTGCAAAGAAAAAATAAAATCTGTTAAGTGCAATTTTCAGTGAAAAATATACAAAAGTACCACTGTTCTAGAAGCAGGCAAATCATTTTTAAGTTATGAATTACTTAAATACCTTAAGTATTAGACTATTATTACTTAAAAATAAGGCAGGAGAGTTCAAAATTAATATGAATGCTTTCTAGGCTTCTGAGTCAGCTCCATCGCTAACTAACGGACTGGCTGATTGATTCATTTACTCACTTATTTGCTCCTGCTTACTGTCCAGTCCTGTCTCAGTGTATTGGTCCATTCTTTCCTCTATATAGAGAGGTGACAATCAACCAACAGTGGGGCATCACTGAGGAAGCCATCAAGAATGGGTTGAGTTTTTGCTATGTTAAAGCCCTAACCCTTCTGCACATGCCTAGTAACACATTCAGGGTTTTGGCATGTAACTAGCATCAGTGAGGAAGCTTCACCTACTTCCAAAAGTGACAAAGGACAACCCTGCCACCTTGAAGCTAGTGTTCCTGTAAGGGTTCTCTGGTCTCCACTGGGTATTCTTACACATGCACTCTGGGCAAGCAGACAAACCTGCACCACTCCTTTCCTCCCCCATGCCAGCTCCAACAAGCACCAGGGCTGCTAAGAGAGCCTGAATCACCTGGCTCATAGTTGGGGCTTAATCCCTCCACACCAACAGAGCTGACAATGGGCTTTATTTTGTTGGAAAGGTTTTGCATATACCTATGAGCAGCTTATGACTTATTCAGCAGTGTAACTCATGACTGCAGTAATGAAAATCAGAACCTATTCCTGATTAACAGTTACATCAGTGCTTTGGTATCATGTTGTTTGCCTTCCTAAAAACTATTAAGGTGACATGTAAGGCTGACTTAGCAAAACAACCAGTTTTTAGTGATGGAAGTGGCATTCTACATCTGGTTAAACTCCCTGATAACAGTTAAGAAGTGCTACTCTGAATGGATTATTGTAGACCTGCATGCTACAACTCACTTTACCCTGTTAACTGATTTGTTAAACTATACTGCTAGCCAATACTGAAACGATGCATACCACGAGAGGCAAAACTGCAGAAGAGTACAACACTGCTACTAACACTTGACAACTTTACATAACCTGTGGTTGAATGTTTTTGTTCATGGCACAAAAGAAAATCAGTAAACACAAAAAAAAAACAAAAAAAAAACAAATTAAAATTCTTACCTTCTGCAAATATTTCCTGTACTATTACGGAATGATATTGAGATGTTCTTATGTTGAAAATGATGGTATATTGTCTCTGGGAGAAGTTGTTTGGGAGCGTCTTGAAGGATGATTGTAGTTTACAACAGGCAGACTACATCACCACTGCAGATGCTCAAACCACCAGGGAAGGGGGTGCGTTCTGCACAATGAGTAGGCCTAAGACAGGAGCATCAGGATCTAGCTTTGGAGGTTATGACTTCAAATCTGGTAACTACCAGTGATGACAGAACTGAGTACGTCACTCAGAAAACAGCACCTGAGAACCAACAGTCTCTTTCTCTCATCATACACTAAAATTCTGCAGAAAGGGAACTATTGCACAAATTTTTCATTTCAAGAATGAGGTCCCGACTAATATAAGAACATGGTCTAAGCATGAGCTGACAAGAAAAGAAACAAGGATACAAGCAGAGGTAGTGAGTCAGCCAAAAGGAAACAGTGGAATTGAAAAACATCTAGGTTAGCCAAATAAATCTGGCAAAAGGGATACAGGGAGGCAGGGAAAGTGATCAAGACAGCAACTATGCAAAAGAATACAACACAGAAGACAAAAGGAAATATAAATTTCTACAGTAGCTTACAGAAAAAAAATCTAGAGGTACAGCAGCCATCTATAGTGTCTATAACAAACCAATCAAAAATGTATGCTTTTAAGATACATTGCTCATAGAAGGTAGAAATATTTGGACAACAAAGGCGTATCTAAAAACAGTCAATAAGAAGAAGTGCTACTAGTTGGCTTTTTTTCTATTAAATGATACAAATGCTTCAAGAAGAATTGAGAAGGACTGATGCGACTTCATTATGGCATCCTGAACAAATTCATCTCTCCCATATTGCTCCTCTGCTGCAGCTTTAGAAAGCTGGGGTTACATTAGTGTGGTAAATCAAAATGTATTAAATGTTTGGCACTTTATTTTAATTGATGCTTGCATGTCAACTCAGCATAAGAAGCGGTCAACTCATAAAACTGGAAATGCCTAAGTATATCAAAGGGAAGGATCCTATAATTTGCCACATGGAAACTGTTGATATGGAAGGTCAAGATCCCAACCCAAAAGTCCATACAGTAGGATATAAACAAGCAGAAGGCACCCCTGTAACTTATTTTGCCAGATATTCTGGATGCTGGGGAAACTGGATGAACAGACTCAGAAAACAGCTGCTCATAGTGTTGAACTGTACTGTCACAGTACTAAGATGCAATAACTCCTACAACAGCAAAACAAAGCTCAAAAGAAATTATCATAAATTTGGAAGCCAAAATGGAAATTAATAAGGAAAAACAGGTTGCGTAGGAGGATGTGAGCAGAAGGAAAAACCCTATTGGAGAGGGCAAAGGATTTTTACTTGTTTATAACATAACTACAATCAAGATGGTCAGATACCAGTGGCAGATATAAAAAACTGAATGTGAAAGTTGTGCAAACAGATCCACTCTGTGAGGAAACTTGTGGTAATTGCCCCTGGCCATTTCCAAAAGAAGGGAGAACCATGGTTGCCCGAGCAAGAAGGGAGTCACCACAATGATCTTGGGAGATTCTTTCTGAATCTTCAGAAGTACCCTGGATATCAATGGAAAGAGTGGAAATGTATACAGGAGCATTCCGTTTCAAGGAAAAGAAAAGGCATCTGTCTTCCAGGCCTTCTATTATGGAGCTCTGGATTAGAATCTTGCCAGCTGATTGTTCAAAGAAGAGGCAAACTGGTCTACTTGAGAAACTACCCATAAATGGATCAAACCTTGGAAGACCCCCTGATCTTGTTTCCATTTGTGAGGGTCTGCCTTTGTCCTGCTCAGCTCATCTGCCACATAGTACTGCGCTGACAGAATTTAAGTTGCCTGTCGAGTGATAATATGCTGTGAACCTATATCCCCAGCTAACATGGCTAATTTACAAAGGAGGTACAATCTAGCTCCCTCTTGCTTGTTGATGTACCACGTGACTGTGGTATTGTCTGTAATAATTTAAAGAGGTCCCAGGGACCACAGATGATTTAGAGTTAAATGCCTTGATCTGAGCATCTGTTTTATATTTATGTGCCTGAAGCTGTCTTAGATGTCCCCCACACCTTGCACCTTTATTAAACCCTCCAGAAACTGCTCCCCAAAAAATGTTTGAGGCGTCTGTGGTAACGGATTACTTTGGAACAGGGAGGGAGAAGGGGAGACCAGGATTTGAGAATGTTTGTTGCCTCCAGCAAGTGATTTTTCTTCTGACAAACCCAAACACTGATTTGAAAAGACTAAGGATGTTGGTGTAGGCACCAAAGAGACTTCAGACACCACTGCATCTTTCTCATGTGGAGTACTGCCAGGAGTATCATAAGAATATTGAAGTATTCCCTTGTAATGACTGAAGTCTGAGTGGAAAACCTTAGGAACAAATCTAGATAAAGACTTATTTTTTTCCTGTGGAAGAAAAACTCTGAAGTATTGAGCTGACAACCCAGGAACACAACTCTGTGTGAAGGAATCAAAAAAGACATTTGAATGTTCTTCTGGAATCCCAGCCTGTGTAAGAGATCTCTCAGCTAAGAATCTGCAAAAACAAGCAAGTTGTCAAATATGGGAAAAATGTGGATACCTGTAGCCTGCACTGAACTATAACTGGAGCTAGACACTTTGTGAACACTCTTGGTTGAGTGGATAGTCCAGAGGGTAAGACAGGCAACTGATAATGTGACCCACATGCACAAAACCTTAAGTCTAGATGAATAGGGATGTGATAATCATCTTTTAAATCTAGCGTTACCAGGAAACTTGAAAGAGGAAGAAGAGGTAATAGGTTGTGATGTGACATAATTTTGAGTTTGGGCACTATCACAAACAGGTTTAGGAAAGAAAGATCCAGAATTAGTCTCCAAACATTTTCTCTCTTTAGCAGGAAAACATACCTCTCAACCTCACAGTACAAGAAATCTGGAAAAAGCCAAAAATAATGGTGCGACAAAGGCCCAAAAATAGGGACAGATTTCAAATATTGTTCTTATCAACTTAGAACGTTGCTAGATTAACATGATTTGTGTTAGCATGCATTTTCTGAAGGATATGAAGTCTGAAATTCAAATGTATGTTATTATTTAGTGATTTCAATCCTTAGTGATTTGGCAGATAACCACATATTTTGTGAGGAATACACCAAAACTATGAGGCAAAAATCTGGACAGTTGAGAGGTATGCACAAAAAACAACCTTGAATAAAAACGTTTCCACAACTAGGAATGAGGAACAGGAGAGTCATCCACCTGTCCCTGAGGCAAATTGCTGACCTGCTTTGATGGAAGATTGTTTGCCTAACTTTCTTTCTGAGGCTTGAATAAGGACCAACCACATGACCAACAGCCAAGCTAAAAAGGTGCCTCTTTTCTGAGGAAAATAAGCAGCAAGAACGAGTAAAATTAAAGTCTTTAAAAGTTGCTTTTTTCACATAAAAAACAGTAAATAGCACTTAAAACACTGGCAGCCCCAAACATAAAATAAACAAAATTTCTCTTAAAAGATTTTAAATTTATTTGAACTTTTAAAGCTGACAAGAAAAAAGAGCACTGTCATTTAAAAGTACAATGCAGCCTTGTGACGATTTGTTAAAACAAAAACTCCTAGCTTTAATATATCTTGCCTGAACAGGAAAGGGTTATAAAAAAAAAATAAAATGGAAGTTTTTCCCCAAAAGGAACTTATCTGCCTAGCAAAAGAATAGCACAAGCTGACCATCAATCTTTGAAAGCCCCAGAGGAGCATACTCTTTGGCAGCAGGAAAGCTCTGATGGGCTTAGTGCCCAAACCCATCATTTTAATCAGCTCCAGTCGAAATGACAGATGGTTTGGGCACTTGGGAGGTACCTTAAACCTTTGGAAGCTGTCTGGCTGTTATGTCCTACACAGGATATAAACCATAATAGCTAAAGCTACTGCACAAGTGATCAATATGATGAACAAGTACTGCCCTAAGGTATTCTACCTAACCTTTTTTTCACCACAGACTTTTTCAGCTTTTCAGTTTGGGTGGACAGATGATAATTCTCCATGGTAAGAGGTAGGATGGGTGTCCCTTTTAACTGTATGAGTTTCCTATGCTCAAGGAAAGCCCTTATATTCTAGACCCAGTGATGCAAGGGATTTTTTATTAAAGGTGGCACAGTGTTTCCAAAAAAATATCATGGTTGTCTCTCAAATAAAAACAGACACTAAAAATGACAGTCCTTTGGTGGTATCTGTCTTCCACTGGTTCACATTGTTTGGCAGTCATTGTGGACCTCAGAAATACAATCACTCCTGAAATTCAGCATCACTTCAACAGCCATAGCTTTTAAGGTCAAAACACCAATCAAATGAATAACAGAGTTTCCATATTGGGTGCTTGTTCTCTGGAAGTTGCCTGGAAGAGACAAACAGGCTTAAAATGGAATGCTTCTCATGGCAAAAACAACTGAAAAATGCCAAAAGCTGCAACTCTGTAGGCCTTCCTCCTTTTAGCTATGGGTTGGACCAACAACACGGGCTAGGTGAGGAGTCCAGCTTTACTCTAGAGCTATTCGCAAAAGTTCAGAAAGTCAGAACAGTATGCCATGCATCAACCCTTGGAGGTTTCCAACAGACAACATTAACAGCAGTGCAGCAGGGATCCTTATGATGAATTATATGGAAATGGTAGAAAACCCACAACAGAAAAGAACATGATGAATGGCAGCAAACAGTAGTAATGTAAAGACATAGAATACTGAATGGCCTTTATTAACATCAAACAGGTACAGCGTAGTACGCTACTGAAAATGAAGCTAAGGCAAAACAAACTATGTACAACACACAAAGTCCAGCTGCACAAGTCCAACTTACTTGTAACAGTAGATGTTTGTAGAACACACTGCCTTACTAGCATATGGGTAGTAGAGCTCTGCTACATTTCTTCTGGCAGTCAATCAAATCTTGGAACTCCTACAACTGTCTGTAGGTGTGAAGGACCAATCGCCTGGCTGAAGCAGGACTGCCTCTCAAACCCACACACAGGACCCTTCAGTTTTCTAGGGTCCATCTGGAAAAGCAGACGAAAACACAAGCTTTGCAAACACTTACTATTCCACACACAACACACACACACACACACACACACACACACACACACACACACACACACACACACACACACACACAATAAGGTTGCTGAATAAAACTCAGCAGCAACTTCAACAACAAACTACATACATCTAACAAAAGGTGATGGAAAGGTGCTGCCAGTAAGTAAGGTAGTGCATTCTACAAACATTTACTGTTGCAGGTAAGTAGGACTTGCGCAATTGTACTATGTTCAACAAGCACATTGAATATGGGTAGATTCCCAAAGCCTAATTAACCTGGGAGGAAGGAAGTATGAGGTTCCAGGAGCCCCTGAAGAATGGTCCTAACTAAGCCTGCTCTAGATTTAGAAAAGGCAACCAGCTTGCAGTGCTTCATAAAGGTATGTACAGAGTACCAAGTTGTTGCTTCTAGTACAGTTCTAGAGTCCACTCCTTTGCAATATGTCACTGAAGAGTAAAAAGCCATGGTGGAATGTGCCTTTACCTTGCCTGGATTGACCTTGCCATGGTGGGTGTAACAAAAAACAAATACCAGAGGGCAATCAACAAGCAATAATTTGCTTAGAGACAAGATGACCTTTATTCACTTCCTGAGATGGAAATAAAAAGCCGTTTGGCCTTTCTAAAGGGTTTTCTTCTGTCAAGGTAGTACCTGAGCTGCCCATGCATATCCAAGTTATGAAGTATCCTTTCTCCTTTTTTCTTAGGTTCTGAAAAGAACACAGGGAGATTAATAGACTGACACGAATTTTAAGACTACTTTCAGCACAAAAGAAGGATCAGTGTGTGTAACACAACCCTATTCCTATGACAAATCAGGTAAAGTTGTCCCACCATGAATGCTTGCAACTCAGGAACTCACCTTGCAGATTTCAGAGCAATGAGCAAAACAGTTTTCCACAGTAAACTAGAGATCAGCTTGCACTGCCAGTTTGAAAGGTGGTAAGATCAATTTTTCAAGAACATAATTACGATCCCACAAAGAAAGAATCTTCTTGAGAGGAGGTCTCATATGCAAAACTCCTTTCATGAACTGTTTTGCCAAAACAAAAGAAAGAGGGAGAGTCCACTGGCAGATATGCAGACAGGGCCACTAAATGCACCTTAATGGAAGCATACAATAAACCATCCTGAAGTAACTCGCACAAACATTTCAAGACCAGAGGGATATTAACTTCAATGGACCCTCTATGGCCATTAAGGCACCACTTAGAAAATCTCATCCATTTATAAAAATAAGATTTTCTAGAAGCAGGTTTTCTGGCCTCCTTTAACACCTGCTGCACATCCTCATGAAATGAGTGCATACATACAACCAAGGTTGAATCATCCACCTGTACTCTGAAGTTTCTCCAAATTGACGTGCACCAGTCACCCTTGAGACTCTGTCTTCTAAGCACAGCTGTAAGGGTGTCTGGAACAGAATTTCTCCAACTGTCTATTCTGAAAGGAGGTGAACAGATCTATTTGAGGCATTCCCCATATCTGGACTAGTTCCTGGAACACAAAATCAACAATGATTCTAAAGACAACCACAAAGCATTCTATAGCTATGTCAAGAATCTCAATGGCAACACTCAGATCTGCTCTGAGTTACAGCACAATGGCACTAAATATACAGAACCAACTGATATTGCCAACACCCTGGCAGATAGGTTCAGTGCTAACTTTACCCCTCTCTCATTTCCTAAAGGGCCCATCTCTATACTGGAAGAATGCAAAGTACCTGTAATCACGGCTGCACAGGTAAAGAAACACACTCTCCAAAGCCAAGAACACAGCATCCATAGGACCTGACAACATCCCAGGCTGCGTTCTACATGAACTACAGAATGAACTGGCACCCCACCTAAGTAACATGTTCAATCATAGCCTCACCTCAGGCTTTGTGCCCACTGAATGGCGCACAACAACAGTTATCCCACTCCACAAAGGGGGAGCCACCACGGACCACGGGAACTACTGCCCCATTAGCCTGACGAGCCTGGTCTGCAAGGCTATGGAGCGTATCATCATGGAAATTATAAACAATGACACTGGTAATCTCCAAACTCTGGACCCTTCCCAGTTCGGGTTTGTAAAAGGCAAATCATGTCTCCTAAACCTGATAGACTTCTTTGAAGCGGTCACCAAAGCTGTACATGAGGGTAAGGTGGTACACACAGCCTATCTAGATCTCACCAAGGCTTTTGACACTATCCCCCACTCTGGAATTATAGACAAACTCACTAAACTAGGTATAAATCCATATGTCACAAGATGGGTTGCCAACTGGCTCACCGACCAAACCCACACTGTGAAAGTAGCAGACTCTAAATCCAACTTCAGACCAGTGACAAATGGAGTACCACAGGGTTCAGTCCTAGGTCCTCTCCTGTTTGATATCTACTTCTCTGAAGTACATGCTAACACAGAAGGTCTTTGGCTAACAATGTTCGCAGATGACTGAAAACTAGGAGCCATAATCAAATCTCCTAACGATGTGGACATCCTACAAAAGGGCCTCACTGAGACATATGCCTGGTGTCAAAGCCATGGCCTCAAGCTCAATGCCAAAAAGTGCATTGTCATACCTTTTGGTAAAAACTCTGTACCCATGAACTACCACATAGGCGGTAGTCTACTTAACACTGAAAGTGTGATAAGAGACCTTGGGAAACAGGTGGACAGTAGTCACTCCTATGACAATCACATCACCACAGTAGTCAGGAAATCCTTCTACGTGGCACACCTCATCACAAAAGGTTTCTCATCCAGGAAAAAAAAGAGGTCATTGTTCCCCTCTACTCATCACTCATTAGACCCACTATAGAGTACAACGCCCCTTTTGGTATGTACTTCACAAGACATCTACAACAACTGAAAAGGCCACAGAAATACCTCACAAAGAGGATTACTGGCCTCAAACAGGCCCTACGCAGACCGTCTCAAAAAACTCCAGCTTTACTCTGTCGCATATCGCCTACTCAGAGGCGATCTCTGCCTAACATACAAAGCTATGTCAAACCCAGAGCTGTTTGACATGCTCCACATAAAGAAATCCCAGTCCCTCCAAGCTACACGCTCTAGGGACCTAAACCTTGTCACCACAATAAACAGAACATGCTGGAGGGATAGATTCCTATCTCAGAGACTTCCCATACTCTGGAACAAACTATCTATCTATATCAATCAAAGCTCCTCATTAGCACTCTTCAAGAAAAATCTTGATGATTGGATGGGAGATAGGAAATTCACCCCGGGGATCACTTCTGTGGCTCTGCTTGACAGGGGCACAAGAAAATAATTTTCTTGGGTGGTAAAAGCTAGGGTGCCATTTGGCTAGGCTTCTATAGGCCCTAGGGCCAATAGCCTAGTACCTACCTATGAACCTATAACATTCTGCTCTGACCGGCTGTATGATGCCTGAAGAGTCAGAGAATGCTATAAATCCATCTCCTAGGCCATTTCATCATTGTCAACTGTCACATAGGGTATGACTTTGTACCTCCTTGGTTGTTGAGATAATCACCAGAAGAGGGCCTGCAGTCCATAGGTGGTGAAAGACTTTTAAAACATGAATCACTGCCAATATCTCCTTGATACTGATGTCCTTATGTGTGTCCTTGGGACCCCAAGTGGCTTGCACTTGAATCCCCATTGACACAACTCCCCAAGTGAAGTCGAAAGAATCTATCTGGACAAATTGCACTGGCACTGGAGTGGAGAAAGGAAGTCAGCAAGGCAGGGGGTTTGTTAAGCAAGATAGATCAGGGTGGAATCTGAGGCTGCCCATCCAACTGTCTAGGTGTACTCTGAAGGTGGCAAGGGTACTTGCTCTGCATAAGATGTAGCAGAAGTTTGTTACACAGGTTGAGGGATACTTTGGGATATGAACCTATTACATCAACATGTCTTCCTATCTGCTGATGAAGGTTTAGCTCCTTTACTTGGGGAATGATTTGTCTGTGAAGGAACAGGAGGTAAAAAAAAAAGTTTGGATCTTTCATGGCTCAAGAGACTACATATAGATCCCCATGGAAGGATCTATAAGAAATTGAGCACATTTTTGAGACTGATGATCTTTTCAGTTAGGAATCTCTTGAAGTTTCTCAAGCTGAGTAATATGTTTAGACATTTAGACAAATACATGCCAAAAAGGGGCATTCTACTCTAGGGCTTGATGAAATATGAGTAAAGGTGATGGTGGTGGGGGAATGTGAAAGCTATACTATTAGACACACATTACAGGAGGGGAAAGCCAGATAAAATTATGGTTTACAAAAACAGTTATGTCAGATGTGGGTCAGTTTGTTCACTGAGAGATAAGAGCCCAGGTGCCCATTTGTTTTTTTCACAGCAGCAGCCAAGCATTAGAGAGTGGTGCAATTATCTGTGATGCACACACCTAGTAGACTGCTCCAGGATTCAATATGCAATAGGCATCAGCAAGGGTATGTCACTCCCTTTGAAAGCTTAGAAGAGGACAGCAATTTGGCTGGTTCATCAGTGGGTACAGAAATAACAGTAAGATCAGGAAAAATGGCTTTTATACAAAAACTTTTGAGCTTCAGAAACTTTAAAGGGGCAGGAGGTTCAGAATCAGAGGCCTGAGAAGCTGCAGTAAAAGTATCCAAAAGAACATCCAGCACTAGAGGAACTACAGAAGGCCAAACAGAATCTGTTTGCAAGAGTTCATAATACCTTTTTTAATTGTCAGAACCATGGTAAGTCCCACTTAAAATGCTCCAATATATGAACCACCGAATATCCGGATGACAATTCTTCCATAGGTGAGTCAGGAGAAAGGGAATCTTCCTCTTCAAACCCAAATAAGAGAGTGGATCTGAGAAAAGTGAATCTACCAAGCGGATGAGTACTATGGACGTTCACCTTCCTGATGAAGAGAGACTAGCTAGTTGAACTGCATCATTCCTCCCTTCCCCCTGCTAACTCCAGCATATGCCTGATCCACTAAATGAACTCAGGTCACCTGGGTGTAGTCAGGGCTTTATCATTCTCCTCTAACAGAATTGATTGACAAAAAATTAAAAACTTGACAGCTCAGCATACAGACTCAAACTCAACATTTATTACAGCCCTTAATCACAAAGCACTTTACAAAACAGATGAAATTCAATCAAGCAAATGGTAAACAAAATACAGTTGTGTACACCTACCATAAATGTAGATGTTCGAGTGTCTTCACTGTTGCAGTCATAAAGTACAGTTTTGTACCTACCATAAATATAGATGTTCGAAGATCCACATTGCTGCAGTCCTTACACTTGGGTAGTCCGCTGTCCTCGGTCGGCCCGAATATCAAAGTATAAGGCTGACGTCGGTCAGGGCGCATTTGACTGACATCAGGACGTCAGGGTACAAATGCGCATGACCGACGTCATATCCTCAGTCTTTTCTTGCCCCAGATGTCAGAAGACCCAAAAAAATAAAGGTCAAAACCAAAAGATAGCAAACAACCAACCAACCACCCTTGCACTAACTATATGTACAACATATACAATATACAAAATGTACAACCCAACCCACACAACCACCTCAAACTACAGAGGGGAAGGAGGGAGTAAATTGGACTGCAGCAATGTGGATCTTGAACATCTACATTTATGGTAGGTACAAAACTGTACTATGTTCTTCATCTCACATTGCTGCAGTCCTTGCACTTGGGTAGAATCCCAAAGCAGAGGTAAGGAGGATGGCTAACTACAAGGACGCAGGAGCTGCCAAAATGCCCTGCAAAACAGCAGTGGCAAAACCAGCCCTGGACTTAGAGTAAAGTGGCAGGTGATAATGCCTAGAGAAAGTATGCACAGAACTCCAAGTAGCTGCCTCCAAAATATCCTTGGTTGCCACTCCCCTCAAAAGCTGTTGAAGTGGCAGTAGCCCTAGTGGAATGAGGCCTAATCCCAGCTGGAATCTCCTTGCCATGATGGGAATAACAGAAAGAAATGCAAAACCCAATCCACTTAGAAATAGTTTGTTTTGACACAGGCTTGCCCTGAGAACTCAAAGCAAAAGAAACAAACAACTGCTGAGACTGCCTGAACCCTTTAGTTCTGTCCAAATAATAACGCAACTGCCTGTGAACATCTAAAGTGTGCAAAATCTTTTCCCCTTTATTTTGGGGATTTGCATAAAAGTAGGCAAATGAATAGTTTGGTTTAAAGCCACACTAGAAACCACCTTAGGCATAAAGGAAGGATTAGTGCGTAATGATACCCTATCCTTATGGAAAATCAAGAAAGGCTCAACCGCCATGAGGGCCTGTAATTCAGAAACCCTTCTTGCAGAGGTAATGGCCAACAGAAAAGCAGTCTTCCATGATAAATATTTCAACTCAGCAGTAGCTGCAGGCTCAAAAGGTTGTAGAGTGAGTTTCTCCAACACAAAATTGAGATCCCAAGCAGGAGTAGGAGCTCTTCGTGGGGGTCTTATATTCTTTGCCCCTCTAAGAAATTGCTTGAACAAAGGATGAGAAAACAATGGTGGGTCGCAATCATAGTGAGCAGAAATTGCTGCAGCATGAACTTTAATAGAAGAGAAAGACAAACCTTTGTCTAGTAACTCAGTAAGATATTGAAGAGCCACACTCAAATTAGGCTCAGAAACATCAAAATCTTTGCTGCACTCCAAAATAAAAATCTCTTCCATTTATCTGCGTACACTTTCCTTGTGCTAGGCCTTCTAGCTTCCAAAATCACATTCAAAACTTGTTGTGGAAGTTGAGACCCTCTATGGTTCAAAACAGAATATGCCAGGCTGTCAGGTGAAGAGAGTGAAGTTTGACATTGAGCAAATGGCTGTCCTCCTGTGACAACAGGTGTGGAACCGGCAAAGGCCATGGAGGCTTCCGTACCAGACTTCTCAGTAATGGGTACCAGTGCTGTCGAGGCCAATCTGGAGCTATTAAAATCATCCTTGGCTTGTCCTGTCTGACCTTTAGAAGTACCTTTAGGAGGAGAGGC
Source organism: Protopterus annectens (assembly GCF_019279795.1). Lineage (NCBI taxonomy): Eukaryota > Metazoa > Chordata > Ceratodontiformes > Protopteridae > Protopterus > Protopterus annectens. The sequence continues at coordinate 273,724,174 of NC_056737.1, forward strand.
AGAGGTGGAAAGGCATACACATGAAGATTGCTCCAATTGAAAGAAAGAGCATCCACTTTCCAAGCTGTGGGATGAAACCTTTTTGTGCAAAACTTTGGCAGCTGATGGTTTAGTGGAAAAGCGAACAGATCTATGTCTGGAGTTCCCCATGACACTGTCAATTTCTGAAACACATGAGGATCCAATTTCCACTCGTGGGGATCCATAATTGCCTGCTCAACACATCTGCTAAGGAGTTCTGTGCTCCTGGCAGAAACCTTGCCTGAAGATTGAGTTGTAAACTGAGAGCAGTCTCCCACAAAATCATTGCTTGCCTGCATAGAGGATAAGAATGAGTTCCCCTTGCTTGTTGATGTACCACATGACAGTTGTGTTGTCTGTTAGAATCAACACCTGTCCTGGAAGAAGTAATTCCTGGAAAGCTATTAACGCAAACTGGACTGCTAACATCTCCTTCATGTTGATATGTAGATGTTGTAGTCTGACAGGCCACTTGTTTTGTATCCACTTTCCATTTAGATGAGCTCCCCAAGCTTTGTCTGAGGCATCTGTCGTAAAAATCTGACTCGCCTCTGGCCGGGTCACAGAGAGTCCCTTGTTTAGGTGACATTCCTGAGCCCACCACAAAAATTCCTTTTGAATGCAAGGTATTATTTGAATGACAGTGTCCAGATCCTGGCAGTGCTGTGTCCATACATTTTGAGATACCATTGTAGCTTCCTCATATGCAGTTTGGCATTGGGAAGCACCAGAATACAAGATGCCATGAACCCTAAGGCTTGAAGGACTGTCCTTGCAGTCAGCCCGGACTGATGAGATAGTTGATGGAAGTAAAGGGATAGACTCTTTTGTTTGTCCGGGGTTAAAAAGGCCATCTGGGATGCTGTATTCAGTCTCACACCCAGAAAGCACATGTCTTGAGAGGGTACTAGACTGGACTTTATTTCGCTCACAGAATACCTAGGCATCTTAGCACTGCTATCACATATTCCAAATGATGAAGAAGCTTCCTTCTTCCTTGAGCCAGAATTAGGCAGTCGTCCAAATAAGGATAGATCTGTATTCCTTTTAGTCTGAAGAAAGCTATCACTGGAGCCAGAACTTTCGTGAACACTCTGGGCAGTAGATAAGCCAAAGGGCAATGCAGAGAACTGATAGTGAGAAGTCCCAGCTCGAAAACAGATACTTTCTGCAACTTAGTCTGATAGGAACATGAAGGTAAGCCTCCTTGAGATCCAAAGTTACCATCCAATGATCTTTGCCCAGCAGAGGTAAAAGCTGCTGTAACGTCAACATTTTGAACTTGGGAATGTCCAGATAAGTGTTGAGGATAGATAAATCCAAAATTGGTCTCCACGTGTTCCCCTTCTTTGGTACTAGGAACAGGCGAGAATAAAATCCTAGGCCCACTTCTGGCAGAGGAACCGGCTGTATGGCCCCTAGTTGGAGCAACAGAGAAACCTGTTTGTGAGCCTCTATTTGTTGAGGAGGAGGAACGTCTGGCATGCCTTTGAAAGGAGGCAAGGTATGGAAATAGAACCTGTAGCCGTGGTGTATGATATCCAATACCCATCTGTCCTGGGTAATTAAACTCCAATTTTCTTTGAAAAGCGCCAACCTTCCTCCCAAAGGTGCTGCCAGACGAGCAGGCTCTGGCAGCTGAAAAGGTAGGTCATTGGGTCTGCTTAAAGGACTGACCCCTGCCCTCACCCAAGCCTGTGCAGGAGAACTCCTGTTCTAGGCCTGAAAGAGCCCTGAGCTCTGCCCTTACCACGTCTAGATCTACCCCTAGACTGGGAATCATAAGAAGGATACGTCCACCCCTTAGTAGGCCAATTTCTACTAAACTTTGGAGGCTGGACCTGCAAAAAATCTTTAACAGTCTGCATAGACTTAGCCTTGTCTTCCATTTTCTTTAAAACTGTCTCAACAGGAGGACCAAACAACACGTCAGATTGTAAAGGAGCATCTAAAATCCTTGTTTTAAGATGTTCAGACAAATTCTGATCCCTCAGCCAGGCGTGCCTCGAAGAACTGACCCAGTGGCAGCCACCCTAGACGAGGCCTGTACAGCATCAAAACCACATTGCAAAGAATGCTTACCCACCTGTTCAGAAACATGCACTAAATCTTGCAACTCTTTACAATCAATACCTACTGCCAGAGCATCAACCTTAGACTTCAATTGTGAAAGGAGATAGTTTTGGTATTTCAACATGTGAAACTGGCAATTCAGAGCCCTCATAGCAAGAGTGGAAGAAGTATAGACTTTCTTTCCCCATCTATCCAAGGCCCTAGCCTCCTTGTCTGCAGGAACCGGATTTTTAACAACAGAAGCCTTAACACCTTTAGGCCCCTGGCTAACAGTTTCTGGGTCTGCCCTAGGACTCTTAAAAAGATACTTATGAGCTTCAGGCACCCTGTAATATCTATCTGGCTTAACAGGAGCAGGAGGCAAAGAATCAGGATTAAGAGAAGCCTCTGTAAAAACATCTTCCACTACATCCAAAACAGGAGGTATAGCCAAAGGCCTATGCTGGGGTAAAAACAGAAATTCCCAAGCCTTTTCCTGGAATCAGAGAAGTCCTGACCTTCCCACTTAAAATGCTCCCTCATGGCATGAAGAGTTTCTGAAAAAGAAAAATCCTCAGGAGGAGTAGCAGAAGGAGTAGAATCATCCACATCAGAATCGGAATAAGGAGAGTACTCCTGCAAGTCTTCAGCCGAAGACTCTGAAATATCTGAAGCCTGCACAAAACCCCCAGCTCAGGCTCCACCCTAGGTCTCTTATCAGGAGGGGGCATAGAACCGCTAATTAAAGTAATCAAATCTTCTGCCATTTTAAGCATATGCTTCTTGGGCACAGTACCTGAAGAGCTAGGGGTAACACCAACTGAAGCCAAACCTGGCCTGCCCCTGGGAGAAGCCTTTGAAACAGAAGGAGAGGGCCTAGCCACCTTAGGAAGGGAGGGAGTATAGTAACCTTAGAAGCCCCCTCAGCCTGACTTGTCTCCTGAGAGGCCACATCTTGCAATAATAAGGTCTCACCCTGGGAACACAAAGAAACCTCCGGTGGAGCCACCGGCTCCACCGACACCTCTAAAGAACCGGCGTCCGGTACAGATGGTTCTTCTAGCCTAGGCTTAACTGCCTTGTCCTTGCGCTTCTTCGAAGAAGCGGGCGTCGGAGCATCCGACGGCATTTTATAGTTGCACCGCTTCCCAAAGACTAACCTTGCACAATCCAACCTTCTCTTTATAGTGCGTTTATTAAATCTAGCACAAGAGCGGCAGCCAACAACGTCGTGCTCAGGCCCTAAGCAAGGAATACACAAAGTATGATAATCTCTATGCGGTATCTGTTTCCCACAAGAAATGCAATTATTGACATCCGGTAAATGACTGAGGCAAGAAAAAACTAAAATATTCCCCAACGGGGTACTTAGCCAACTTTGAACTCGGTCTGAAACTTCTAAATCGAAAAATCTCAGAACGCCAACCGGCACTTGCAATGCTGCTTCTGCATCGGACCATGCGGCAAAAAAGACTGAGGATATGACGTCGGTCATGCGCATTTGTACCCTGACGTCCTGATGTCAGTCAAATGCGCCCCGGCGTCAGCCTTATACTTTGATATTCGGGCCGACCGAGGACAGCGGACTACCCAAGTGTAAGGACTGCAGCAATGTGAGATGAAGAACATCTGTAGGGTGCTCCTGCCGGCAGGCAGCCCGAGGTCGGCCAGAATCCCAAAGTCTGGGTCTGGCGTCGGCTGTATAAGCCAGTATCCTGACGTCAGGACGCCTTGGTACATAGCCCTCAGCTGACGCCATCTTCTCCAGCCTTTCTTGCCCTAGATGTCAGAAGCCCCCAACAAATCAAAAATGAATCCAACAAGGAAACACAAATACACCACAAATATGAGAGAAAGAGGGGATAGGAGGGAGAAACCCGACTGCAACAGTGAACACTCGAACATCTACATTTATGGTAGGTGTACACAACTGTACTATGTTCTTCGTGTTTCACTGTTGCAGTCATAACTGTAGGGTGGAATCCCAAAGCAGTGTAGAGAGGGAGGAGGCTTTAGATAGAAGAAGGGGAGGCAAGAATACCCTGCAAGACAGCAGAGGCAAAGCCTGCCCTAGACTTAGAAAACAAGGGGAGATTGTAGTGCTTGGAAAAGTATGCACAGAACTCCAAGTGGCAGCTTCCAAGATATCCTTGGTAGGGACTCCTCTGAGGAAAGCAGTAGAAGTAGCAGCTGCTCTAGTAGAATGACTTCTAATGGTCCCTGGAAACTGTTTCCCATGATGAGTGTAACAAAATCTGATTCCATAAGCAATCCATTTGGAAATAGTTTGTATAGAAATAGGTTTTCCAAGAGAACTGGAAGCAAAGGAAAATAGAAGTTATGTTCTTACCATAACGTTCCATGTTAGTTGTCTTCTTCTCGCCTTCTTCTTGCTGGATGGGTTCGGAGCCGACCTCGGCTCCACTCTAAAAGCTCGAGTTGGTTCCACCGGCTCGAGGCTCCCCTTATATCCCACAATGCTAGGCGAGAGTTACCTCAGATCTCGTTTGTAAGCTAACCCCAGCTTATAATAGTAACAGAATCATTCTAAAACAGAGTCCACCTCTAAAAACAGGAAGAAGAAGGGTGACCTACATCCTGATCCAGGAAATATGCACAACAGCATATGCCTAAGAAAGAGGTGGTAGAAAGAGAGGTCACGATCACAACTCCTCTAGGTCTGTCCAGGCCAGGGTGATGGAGGGTGGCCTTAAGAAGAAGCGAGAAGAAGACAACTAACATGGAACGTTATGGTAAGAACATAACTTCTATATGTTAAGTTGTCTATCTCGCCTTCATTCTTGCTGGATGGGACCGCGTCCCTAGCACCTTGTCCCGGGTGGCCTAACGGAACAGACTCCTGAGAACAGTGGAACCAAAATTAGCTCTATGCCTAGAAGCTAAAACCAACTTATAATGAGAAATAAAAGTGTGAGGAGTAGCCCAAGTAGCCGCTGCACAAATGGTGTCAATAGGCAGTCTGTCTTGGAAGGCTAAAGAAGTAGCCAAAGCTCTGGTGGAATGGGCTTTAGGTTTATTAGGCAATTTTTGTTGTCTAATTTCATATACCAGGGAAATCAAAGATGTTAGCCATCTGGATAATGATACCTTTGAAACTGAAAGTCCCTTTCTGCTTTCCATAGGAGACAAACAGCTGATCAGATTTTCTGAATTGTTTTGTTCTATCCAAGTAGTACCTCAATTGACGATGAACATCCAGGCAGTGTAATTTTGTTCAGACCTATTGGAATACTCTGGAAAAAGACAGGAGGTCAATGCTTTGGTTTAGATTTGATGTCGAGACCACCTTAGGCAAAAGGACGGGTTAGTTCGTAAGGATACTCTGTCTTTATGAAACAAAAGATAAGGAGGGCGACAACTGAGTGCTTGAAGCTCTGAAACTCTTCTAGCTGATGTAATAGCTACCAGAAGAAGAGTTTTCCATGATAACAATTTCAAGGAACAGGAAGCTGCAGGTTCGAAAGGGGAAAGAATCAAAGAAGCAAGAACTAAATTTAGGTCCCAAGGAGAAGGAGGATTTCTTATAGGAGGTCTGAGAAGAAAAACTCCTTTCAAAAGGCTTTGCAAAGTTTGTGGGACATTAGGGCAGATTCAGAAATACCCACATGGAAGTTAGAAATAGCTGCCAATTGAACCTTAAGTGTAGATGGAGATGAACCTGCATGGAAGAGTTCAGCTAGAAATTCAAGGACTAGTTGGATGGAAGCGGTGAAAGGATCTATGTCCTTTCCTTGTGCCCAATATGGGAAGCGTTTCCACTTACTCAAATAAATCTTTCGAGTGGAAGATTTATGGGAAGCTATCAATATATCTCTAACAGAGTGAGATAATTGAGGAAGCCTGGCTACGGTTGGAACTGAAGGAACCAAGCAGTGAGGTTCAGAGAGGGGAGGGAGCGATGAAACTGACCCGACTGATGGATCAAAAGATCTGGAACTAGGTCCAGATTCCACGGTCGCTCCAAGAGAAAACGATGTAGAAAGGGGAACCACACTTGTCGAGGCCAGTAAGGAGCAATGAGGATCAAGGAGGCCTTCTGAGCGATAGCTTTCTGAATTACTTGAGAGATCAGTGGGAAAGGAGGAATGCATACAGAAGTCCGGGGGCCAAACTTGGACTAGAGCGTCTCTGCTGGGTTGGCCTGGTAAAGGGAATAGAGTGAAATATTCTCTGCACTTGCTGTTTTGGGGAGTAGCAAAAGATCGCAGCAAGGCTGACCCCACTTGAGAAAAATTTCTCTCACTACAGAGTCTTTCAGAGACCACTCGTGAGGCATGAGAATAGCTCTGCTCAACTTGTCCGCAATATGATTGGACTTCCGGGGATGTCGTTGCTATCAGAAAACGCTGAGAAGAAATCCCATTGCCACAGTCTGAGTGCTTCTCGACACAGGGGTATGATCTGGTTCCGCCTTGTTTGTTGATGTACCACACTACAGACATATTGTCTGTCTGGATTGCAATTGTTCCCAAGGGAAGAGAGTCTTGAAGGGCTTGCAACGCTAAAAGCACTGCTCTCATCTCCAGAACATTTATGTGCAAGTGGCATTCGTTTGGTTGCCATGTGCCCTGGACTGTCCTGCCCTGATAATGCCCCCCCCCACCCGATCAGGGAGGCATCCGTTGTCAGTGTAGCAACCGGAGGAGGTGGAACAAAGGTCTTCCGACAGGAGCTGGGGAAGACATCCACCACATGAGATGCTTTTGCACGCGTGATCACAATGGTGTGAGACATTGGAAGTTCCTGGTATGACCATTGAGTAAAAGCATCCACTGAAGGATCCATGTGGTATCTGGCTAATGGAAGGAGAGGTATGGCCTGCCATAATTCCCAACACCTTTAGAACTAACCTGGCTTTGATTCTGTTGTTGTTGAGAAGGGTGATACCAATTTGTGAATGTCTGATATCCTTTGGTGTGTTAGCCTTGCAGACATGTTTATAGTATCTAGATTTAGCCTATGTAGGTAATAGTACGACAAGCGACAAAACAGACTTTTCGCAATTTATTGAAATACCCAGTTTTGACAAAGCGAAAAGTATAATCTCTGGCCATCAGAAGGAGATGCTTGGTGGGAGCTGTGAGGAGCCAGTCATCCAAATATGGAAACACCTGGAATCCTTGTCGTCTCAGGTGAGAAGCTACCACTGCCATGCATTTGGTAAACACCGGGGCAGTGGTGAGACCAAAGGGCAGGGCCCTGAACTGAAAATGACTGGTTCCCAGCCTGAAGCGGAGGAATCTTCTGGAGCGTCTGTTCATTTTATGTGATAGTACGCATCCCGAAGGTCTATAGAGCACATCCAGTTTCCTTTGCCCAAAGGGGAAGGATGGATTGCAGCGTGACCATCCGAAATCTTGTTTTCTTGACTGATTTGTTCAAGACACTGAGATCAATATCGGTCTCCAGTCCCCTGTTTTCTTTGGAACTAAAAAGAACCTTGAGTAGATTCCAGATCCTTGTTGGTCTGCTGGCACTGGCTGAATTGCTCTTTTTGCAAGCAGTTTTGAAATTTCCAAAGCTGCTAGATCCCTTTGAGCGGGTGGAACATCTGGAAGGGATTTTTTTGACTGATTTGGAAAGCGAAGAAAGGGGATAGAATAGCCTTCGGAAATGATGGACTGTACCCATTTGTCTTGAGTCAGGGATAGCCAGGCTTCTGGGTACAGTGACAATCTTCCCCCGACTGCCTCGAAGATGGGCAGTCGGGCAACACCTCAGGGATGCTGAAAGGGCTTGTCAGGGAAGGCTTCCCGATTGCCCTGGTTTTGCGGACCCCCCTGCCCCTAGGGCGACGTCTACCATTGTTATTCCCACCTCTGCCTTTGGTAGGAAAACGACTCTGTGCGTCAGGCGAAGTCCCTTGAGATTGTTTACGGAACCACATCTTTCCACCCTTCTGGCCTTTGGGGTAAGGCTTGGAAGGAGTCGAAACGGACTCCGGCGGCAGAAAGGGTCTTGCCATCAGTCTCGCACCTAGTCAGGGTTTCTTTCACTTGAGGACCAAAGAGAGATGATCCATCAAAAGGGGAGTTCGTGAAAGACGTCTTGAAAGGGTCCGCAAAATTGCATAGCCGCATCCAGGCGTGCCTACGTAAGGCCACACCTGTCCCTGCGGCTCTGCTCGCTCCATCAGCCGCGTAAGAAAGGAGGCGCATGGAGGAGTTGGATATGGAATTAAGGGTAGCCAGCTGCGTGTTCAATCATCCAAATCTGTGTCTGACGTGATGGACTCAGGTGAGTCAATGTGTTTCCTCTTACACTTCCTCTTCCGAGGGGGCTCTTCTGCCAAATCAGGAGAGGCCTCGGAAGAGGATGAAATCCCCACAGGGGGCTCCTGAGGAGCTGGCTCTCTGCGGTCCGGGATGAGGGAGTGAGTCGACTTACCCTGAGGCAGCATAGAGGGAGGGGCGGACGGAGCTGACTGTGGAGTACAGCCAGGCTCTAACACACTCCGCATGACCTCGAATGCACCCCTGTCAGGCAGAGCCAGAGGTCCCGCTCGAGGAGCTAAGAACCCCTGGCACCGACAGTGATGGCTCGAGGCCGATGTCAGAGCCGAACTCACCAGCGCCCGAAGCCCGAGAGAGAGGGGGTCGGACAAGGGTCGATGCCACTCACCCCGGAGCCGGAGGAAGTCGGCGCCGAGATTCTTCCAAAGAAAGCGGAGCCGGCGGAGCCGAAGACAATTGTATCGGCTTCGGCGTAATCACAGTCTCGGTTCAGCGACCGGCTCGAACTCAAGAGAGTCGAAGGAGGAAAATGTTGATGGACGGGGCAGGCATCGACTGATGAGTCGGGCTCTGAAGCATCTGGGCTAGTGCCTCGGACTTAAGTAGTCGACTCACTACCCTCTGAAGGTCATGATCCGACAGCCTCGATGACCTAGAGGAGTGAGACCTTTGGCTCCGTTCAGACAGCAGGGAGATCCTGGAGCCGAATGAACGGAGCCAAGAGATGGTGACCTGGACCTCTTCCTGGTTGTCGGCTCCGAAGGTCTGGTCGGAGCCGACACGGAACTTCAATAACCTCGGCTCCGCCGAGCCGAGGGAGCCACAGAAACTGTGGACTGAGACTTATCGGCTCCAGCGAGCCGATAAAGGCAAAGGTTGAGAAACCTGAGGTCTCGGCTCAGATGTCGGAGCCGAGACCTAGATGCCTTAGGGCTTCCCTGTTGAAACAGACAGAGAATCCTCTGGCTTCAGTAAGCCTCTAAGAATTAATTTATTTTTTCTTTCCTGCAGGACCCTGGGGCTGAAGCCATGGCACACAGCACAGGAGTCCTGCAGGTGCAAACCCAGACAATAGACACAAGAAGTGTGGCGTCTGTCAGAGACATTTTCTGACAGCACGCATCACACTTCTTGAATCGAGACCTTTGCTTCTTTAGACATTTTTGTCTGACAGGTGTACACAACACACAAACACACAAGTTATACCCTGTCAGGTTAACACAAAAAATTTAGTAGTAATACTAGTAATTTAAAACTACAATAAACACACACACTCCACTAGGGAAGGGAAGGCCTATAGGCCCAAGGGAAGAACCAAAGGTTCTTGGGGAAAGAAGCGGAAATTATTTTAGGTAGGGAATAAAAGTTTTCTAACACACTAACTAAGTAAAATATTAACTTAAAGGGGTTTTAAAGACTAATTTTCACAAGAAAATAGTACTCACCAGGAACGGTAGAAACAACCAACCTCAGCTGTAGTGGCAAGCGAGATCTGAGGTAACTCTCGCCTAGCATTGTGGGATATAAGGGGAGCCTCGGGCGGTGGAACCAACTCTCGAGCTTTTAGAGTGGCAGTCGGGCAGGTCGGCTCCGAAAGCATCCAGCAAGAATGAAGGCGAGATAGACAACTTAACATCAAACAATTGGTTAGACTTTCTGAAATCTTTAGTCTTGTCCAAGTAAAATCGTAACTGTCTGTGCACATCCAATGAATGCAAAATCCTTTCCCCTTTATTTTGAGGATTTGGAAAGAAAGTAGGAAGGTGAATTGTCTGATTCAAAGCCACTTTCGAAATCACCTTAGGCATGAAAGTAGGATTGGTCCTCAAGGATACTCTGTCCTGATGGAAAATAAGGTATGGTTCCACAGCCATGAGAGATTGCAACTCTGAGACACTTCTGGCAGAGGTCAAAGCTAACAAAAGAACAGTCTTCCACGATAGAAATTTAATATCTGAAGATGCAGCAGGCTCAAAAGGAGGCAAAGTAAGTTTTTCTAAAACATAATTAAGATCCCAGGCAGGGACAGGAGGGTCCTTGGAGGCAAATTTTTAGCCCCTCTCAAGAATTGCTTCACCAAAGGATGTGAAAAAACAGGAGGATCAGAACTGAAATGTGCAGAGATAGCAGAAGCATGAATCTTAATGGAAGAAAAGGAAAGTCCTTTAGATAAAAGTTCCGAAAGGTAAAGCAAAATAGAGGAGAGATCAGGAACCTGAGGATCAGAGCCTCGGTCCTGCATCCAAATAGAAAACCTCTTCCATTTAGAGGCATAAGATTTCCTAGTGCTAGGCTGTCTAGCTTCCAAAAGAACATCCAAAACTTGTTTGGGAAGACTAGAGGAAATCAAATTTCTTTGAAGAGCCAAGCTGCCAAGCAAAGGGTCTTGAGATTGGAATGTAGTAACTGACCCTGATGCTGGGACAGAAGCGAAGGGTTCAGAGGAAGAATCCAAGGAGGCCCCGAGAACAGGAGCTTTAAGGTTGGATACCAAAACTGTCGAGGCCAATTTGGAGCAATCAAGATGAGGAACTTGGGCTTGTCCTGCTTTATCTTCAGTAGTACCAGAGGCAGTAGAGGAAGAGGAGGAAAGGCATATGCTGACAGGCTTCTCCAGCTGAATGACAGGGCATCCACTCTCCATGCTGTTTTGTGGAAGGACCTGGTGCAAAAGCGAGGCAGCTGATGATTGAGATGGGATGCAAACAGATCTATCTGGGGACATCCCCAAACTGCAGTAATCCTGTTGAACAAGTTGGTGTCTAGCATCCATTCGTGAGGATCTGAAATGTTTCTGCTCAGGCTGTCTGCTAAGAGATTCTGTTTCCCTGGAATGAATTGAGCCTGGAGATGCAGATTCAAATTTAGAGCTGTGTCCCATAAACCCATAGCTAGTCTGCAAAGGGGTATGAATGAGAACCCCTGCTTGTTGATGTACCACATGACCGTGGTGTTGTCTGTCTAGCAGAGGCCCTGGTTGTAAAGGTTTTGAAGGCTAAAGGGCATGTTGAACTGCCAACATTTCCTTCAGATTGATGTGCCAGTGAAGATGGTCCTTTGTCCAGGTTCCTGCTGGCAATTGTCTAGAAAGTGTGCTCCCCAAGCATAATCCGAGGCATCCGTGGTTAGGATTTGAGTAGGCTGAGGGAGATGAAAGGTTTTCCTTTTAACGTGCATGCCCTGGATCACCAGAGGAACTCCTTCTGGAGGCAGGGGATCAGAGGAATCAGAATATCCAGATCGTGGTAGTGCTGTGACCATACACTTTTCAGATACCATTGAAGCTTTCTCATGTGAAGCCTTGCGTTTGGAATCAACAGAATGCAGGAAGCCATGTAGCCCAGAGCCTGCAGGAATTTCCTTGCAGTGAGCTGAGATAGAGTTGCCAAGGTGTTGAAAGTAGAAGCCAGCTGAGTTTGTTTTTCTGGAGTGAGGTAGGCCCTTTGTAAGGTTGTATTTAAGAGGGCTCCCAAGAATACCATTTGTTGAGAAGGGATCAAATGTGACTTTTATGTTCACTGAGAATCCCAGTAGTAGGAGAAGACGTTGAACAAAGTCCAGATGTTGAAGCAGAAGATCTTTGCTGTCTGCCTGAATAAGGCAGTCGTCCAAATAGGGTAAATCTGGATCCCCTGAAGTCTGCAGTAAGCCACTACTGGTGCCAGGCACTTGGTGAAGACTCTGGGCAGTAGATAAACCAAAGGGCAGAACAGAGAATTGAAAGTGCCTCGAACCTGCCTTGAACCTGAGGAATTTCCTGCGTTCTTGTCTGATAGGGATATGCAAATAGGCTTCCTTTAAGTCCAATGTCACCATCCAGGTCCTGAGAGCATTGGAATTAGCTGTTGTAGAGTAAGCATCTTGAACTTTGGAATTTCCAAAAGGTGTTTAACACAGAAAGGTCCAGAATAGGTCTCCATGAGTTCTGTTTTCTGGGAACCAGAAACAGCCTTGAATAAAACCCTTTTCCCATTTCGAGAGTGGAACAGGCTCTATGGCTCTCATGGCCAGAAGAGCATCCACTTGAGTTAAGGCCTCTGACCATTGAAGTTTTGGCAGATCTGGCCAACCGTGAGTCCTTGGCAAAGTGTGAAAGTGGAACTTGTAACCTTTTAAAATCACGTCCAATACCCATCTGTCCTGGGTAATATGAGTCCAATTTCTGTAAAAAGTGACAGTTTTCCTCCGAGAGGCGTCCAGGTAAAGGGTCCTGAAGCCCAACCGAGAGTCATTGAGTTTGCTTTCTTTGAGATTGGGATCTGTCTTCTCCCTCCTAGGTGAAGAAGCAGTCCATTGTCTAGATCTGTAAGAGGTCTGGCCTTGACCACGACCTCTGAGCGTCTATATCTTCCCCTTTGAGGCCTGTCAGGCGTGGGAAAGGACCAATTTTAGAAGGCCAATTCCTGGAAAATCTAGGAGGCTGAACCTGCAAGAAATCTTTTACAGTCTGCATGGACTTTGCCTTTTCTTCCATCTTTTAATAACTTCCTCAGCCTTAGAACCAAAAGAACATCCTGTTGAACAGGGGCATCTAATAACTTAGCCTTAACCTGTTCAGGTAAACTTTGTTCACGAAGCCAGGCATGTCTCCTAATCACAGTACCAGAGGCAGCAGCCCTGCAGGAAGCATCCAAAGCATCAAAACCACAATGTAAGCTATGCTTATTAACCTGTTCAGTAGCATGCAAAACATCCTGAAGTTCCTTATCCTCTGCACAAGCAGGAAGGGAAGCAAGCTTTTGCTTTAAAACAGACAAAAGAAATTGCTGATATTTAAACATATGAAACTGGCAATTTAAAGCCCTTACAGACAGGGTAGCAGAAGTATATACCTTTTTCCCCCACCTGTCTAAAGCACGAGAATCCTTCTCAGAGGGAATAGGATTTTTAGAAGTAGCAACCTTAGCAGCCTTAGAGCCCTGAGAAATAGTTTCAGGATCTGCAGAAGGGTTTTTAAATAAAAATAAATGAGAGTCAGGAACCCTATAAAATCTATCAGGCTTAGAAGGAGCAGAAGGCATGGAATCAGGATTCAAATTAGCCTCAGAAAAAGCATCATCTACAATGTCCAGGACAGGAGGAATAGCTAAAGGTCTATGCTGAGGAAGAAGAAGAAATTCTCTAAGCCTCTTTTTGGAAGCAGAATATTCCTGTCCTTCCCAATGAAAATGTTCCCTCATCTCATGCAACTTTTCCCCAAAAGAAAAATCCTCAGGCGGAGAGGCCGAGGGCAAAGAATCCTCAGCATCCGAATCCTCATAAGGAGGAAAGGAATAATCCTGATCAGAGGAAGAAACAGAAGATACAGAAGCCTGGTCAGAGGAATCCAGAGTAACAGCCTGTCGAGGCCTTTTTTCAGGAGGGGGGTGAGAACCCCTAATCATTGTAAGCAAATCTTCAGCCATCCTCAATAATTGTTTTTGTGTCTTGGGAGTGGATTCAGAAGCAGCTTGAGCTGGAACTTTAGACTTAGTAGGAGTCTTTGTCTTTGCCTTTGCCTTTGAAATAGTAATGTGAGTAGGCCTGAAAACCCCCTCAGAAGCCGGTACCTGCACAGCGGTTCCGGACCCATCTGAAGGAGCGACGTCCGAAGGTCCTGCAGCAGTTAAAATAGTGGGCCTCGATGGCTCCCCATGGGAGTCCGTATCGGCCATCGGTTCAGAAGTGGCGGACGACAGGGGCTGCAAAAGCGCCTCACTGACGACAGCCGAACCGGACGCTGGCTCCAGCTGCAACGAGTCCTGTTTGGACCTCAGAGGCCTGCCTTTGTCTTTGCGCTTCTTTTGAACTCCGGCAGTATCCGACGACATTCTATAATTGAAGCGTCTGCCAAAATAATTTAAAGCCCAATCGTACCTGCGCTTGATAGTACGAGAGTTGAACCTGGCACAGAACTGACAACAAGAAACGTCGTGGTCAGGGCCTAAGCAAGGTAGACAGTAAGAGTGGAAATCTTTATGAGGTATTTGTTTCCCACACGCTATACAATTATTAACTTTTTCTGACATCGGAGGAACAAGAAAAGGATTCTACGGGTACTTAGCTTTGAGAAGAGAAGTAACAACTTTCGGACCGACAACAACCAAATACGCTGTTCGAAAATCGCCAACCAACGTTTTGCGAGCTGCTTTCCACCGCACGGCAAGAAAGACTGGAGAAGATGGTGTCGGCTGAGGGCTATGTACCAAGGCGTCCTGACGTCAGGATACTGGCTTATACAGCCGACGCCGGACCCAGACTTTGGGATTCTGGCCGACCTCGGGCTGCCTGCCGGCAGGAGCACCCTACAGTTATGACTGCAACAGTGAAACACGAAGAACATCTTAAGAATTGCAGGTAAACACAAAATACCTCAATAATCTTCTTTAGAATCTGACGGAATCGAAGAGTAAGGGCATCAGATTTCTTCTTTAGAAGATTGCGGCCAGTCTGAGCACCTTTTAAACGAGCCTTCATTATAGTCTGTGCCCTGAAAATAAATAAATAAATAAATAATTACAGATTCATTTCAGAAAATGTTCAGGCTATTTCAGAAGTATCCATGAGAACCACTAAACTAAGCCTTAAACTGTTTTTTGCTAGAAATGTTTACCTTGCCCTTCCTCATATTCAAATTTCAAAAAGGCTCTTTCAGTGAAAGTTAAACCAAATTAGACTGATAACATACACAGGGTCAGTTTCACTGATGCATCAAAGTGCAACTATAATGTAAGTTAGGATTTTGTTTCATAACTGCACGTCAGTAAATATCTCCTACACATCAACTACCACGTCCCATAAATTACAGCATACATCTCCTCTGCCAGTAAATAAGGACTGGTTGACAATTCAGGTGTCTCATGTTCCTAGCATAAATTGCATAAAATCCCACTGTTCTGAACAAGCTAACTTCTTAATGAGCCTGCTCCATGTATCCACTATTCCTACATAAAATAACCCTGCTCAGTCATCACGTTTATCTTGACCTTTCACAACTCTTCTGCTAGAAAATATTACTCTACCGAACACTGCAGATTCCTAAATATACTAATACTACTGTCATGTCCCAACCCCACCTGTTTTTTTTTTTTTTTTTGAGCAAGTGAATAGAGACAATAACTTGCAACCTTTTTTCCATTACTATATGAATTACAATAAAAATGCATGCATTAGGAGATACTAAACATACACCATACACATTGCATATACATATATATTACACGTGTGTGTGTGTGTGTGTGTGTGTTTATGCACATAGATACACACACACACACAAACCACAACGTGGAAAGGTCACACAGACAACCCATTAAGGAAAAACTAAAAGAGAAACTCATCAAATCTAGAGTTATCACTCTGTAATAATGTAAACCATTTATTTATTTATTTTACATTTGTTGACCGGGATAGTCCTACTGGATATATATCCATTTTAAGTGGAGGCCTGGGGAGAAAAGCTCCGGATAACACAGACAGAACATAACAGATACGAGTCAAGCATATTTACAAAGCCCTCTAGTAGGTACTCACAATATAAACAGTGTGTAATAGCATACAAAAACAACAGGTTGCAGCAAGCTATTATGAGCAAGAGATGTGTACAATATTAAATTTAAATAAGGCTTTGAATAAGTAGCGATTAATCAGGGTTAGTACAGGAACAAAGCCAGTGCTCTTTAAAATACTGTTTGAGGCCTTTTTTGAAGAGACTTAAAGAAGGTTCAAGGGTAAGGTTAGATGGAAGGAATTCCAAGTTTTACCAATGACGTTGGCAAACAGGGAGTCGCTGGCTGAGTTAATGGCTTTGTGGGTTTGGACTAACAGTTTATTGGATGATCATAGTTACCTTGAATTACTGTATGTCTTTATGATATTTCTGAGTGCTGAAGTATTTTCGGGGTGGTACAGAATTTTGTATGCTATTATAAGCTGATTGAACAGAATTAGGCTAGGCAGTTCTAGCCACCCGAGAAGACTGAGGTTTTGACAGTGATGTGTCCTTTATGTTGAGCCTATGGCAAATCTGGCAATATGGTTGTAACAGTGAGAGCTTACTAAGTTCAATTTTGCTCAAATTAGAGAGTATGGGGGAGGCATATAGAAGGGTAGAGAGTAGGTGTAAGCGGGCGATTGCAGTCCTAGCTAATGGAATTAGAAAAAGGTTTACTTCTATATAATGATTCAGGTGATGTGTCCTTTATGTTGAGCCTATGGCAAATCTGGCAATACGGTTGTAACAGTGAGAGCTTACTAAGTTTAGTTTTGCTCAAATTAGAGAGTATGGGGGAGGCATATAGAAGGGTAGAGAGTAGGCGTAAGCGGGCGATTGCAGTCCTAGCTAATGGAATTAGAAAAAAAGTTTACTTCTATATAATGATTCAGGCTTCTTATTAATGTTTTTTATAGTTTTATTGACAGTGCATTTCTTTGTGCCGGTCACAAGCCCGGATAAATGGGGAGGGTTGTGTCAGGAAGGGCATCCAGCGTAAAAATTCTGCCACATAACTTATGGCGCAAAAATGTCTTATTTCCATACCGGATCGGTCGAGGCCCGGGTTAATAACGACCGCCGCCAGTACTGTTAGCCAACAGGGTGCTGGTGGAAATTGGGCTACTGTTGGCCGAAGGAGAAGAGGAGGGCGAAGGCATGACCGAAGGCAGGAAGAGAGGAGGAAGGTTAGGAGTGTAGCAGTGAGGGTAAGAACTTTGAATGTTGGCAGTATGACTGGTATAGGAAGAGAGCTAACTGCTACGATGGAGAGAAGGAAGGTTGATATATTGTGTGTGCAAGACACCAGATGGAAGGCAAGTAAGGCCAGGTGTTTAGGAAACGGGTTCAAATTGTTCTATCGTGGCGTGGATGGCAAGAGAAATGGGGTAGGGGTTATACTAAAGGAACAATATGCCAAGAGTGTTTTAGACGTGAAGAGAGTGTCTGACAGAGTGATGTTTATGAAGCTGGAAATTGATGGTGTAATGATGAATGTTGTTAGTGCATATGCTCCACAAGTTGGGTGTGCGATGGATGAGAAAGAGAAATTTTGGA
Source organism: Protopterus annectens (assembly GCF_019279795.1). Taxonomy (NCBI): domain Eukaryota; kingdom Metazoa; phylum Chordata; order Ceratodontiformes; family Protopteridae; genus Protopterus; species Protopterus annectens. The sequence goes on from NC_056737.1 coordinate 273,741,526, forward strand.
GCGAGTTGGATGAAGTTGTGGTGAGTGTACCCAAGGGTGAGAGACTAGTGATTGGAGCGGACTTTAATGGGAATGTTGGTGAAGTGAACAGAGGGGATGAGGAAGTGATGGTAGGTATGGTGTTAAGGAGAGGAATGCAGAAGGTCAGATGATTGTGGATTTTGTGAAAAGGATGGACATGGCTGTGGTGAATACGTATTTTAAGAAGAGGGAGGAGCATAGGGTGATGTACAAGAGTGGAGGAAGATGCACACAGGTGGATTATATCCTATGTAGGAGGGCCAGTCTGAAGGAGATTGGAGACTGTAAAGTGGTGGCAGGGGAAAGTGTAGTTAAGCAGCATAGAATGGTGGTCTGTAGGATGACATCGGTGATCAAGAAGAGGAGGAGGAGTGTGAAAGCAGTGCCAAGGATTAAATGGTGGAAGTTAAAAAAGGGTGATTGTGAAGTGGAGTTTAGGGAAGAGTTAAGACAGGCACTGGGAGGCAGTGGAGAGTTACCGAATAGCTGGGTAACTACAGCAGAACTAGTAAGGGAGACTGCTAGAAAGGTGCTTGGTGTGACATGTGGACAGAGGAAGGAGAACAAGGAGACCTGGTGGTGGAATGAGGAAGTACAGGAGAGTATACAGAGGAAGAGGCTTACGAAGAAGTGGTATTGTCAAAGAGATGAAGTAAGTAGACATGAGTATAAGGAGATGAGGCGCATGGCAAAGAGAGAGGTGGCGAAAGCTAAGGATAAGGTGTATGGAGAGTTGTATGAGAGATTGGACACTAAAGAGGGAGAAAAGGACCTGTACCGATTGGCTAGACAGAGGGACAGAGCTGGGAAAGATGTGCAGCAAGTAAGGGTGATAAAGGATAGTGAGGGAAAGGTACTCACAAGAGAGGAGGGTGTGTTGAGTAGATGGAAAGAGTATTTTGAGAGGCTGATGAATGAAGAGAATGGGAGAAAGAGAAGGTTGGATGATGTGGGGATAGTGAATCAGGAAGTGAAACATTAGCAAGGAGGAAGTAAGGACAGCTATGAAGAGGATGAAGAATGGAAAGGCTGTTGGCCCAGATGACATCCCAATGGAAGCATGGAGGTGCTTAAGAGAAATGGCAGTGGAATTTTTAACTAGATTGTTTAATGAAATTTTGGAAAGTCAGAGGATGCCTGAGGAGTGGAGAAAAAGTGTTTTTGTACCTATCTTTAAGAATAAGGGTGATGTGCAGAGGTGCAGTAACTACAGAGGGATAAAACTGATCAGTCACAGCTTGAAGTTATGGGAAAGAGTAGTAGAAGCTAGGTTAAGAAGGGAGGTGATGATTAGTGATCAGCAGTATGGTTTCATGCCAGGAAAGAGCACTACAGATGCAATGTTTGCTCAGAGAGTGTTATTGGAGAAATACAGAGAAGGTCAGAAGGAGTTGCATTGTGTCTTTGTAGACTTGGAGAAAGCATATGACAGGGTGCCTAGAGAAGAGTTGTGGTATTGTATGAGGAAGTCAGGAGTGGCAGAGAAGTATGTAAGAGTGGTACAGGATATGTACGAGGGTAGTGTGACAGTGGTGAGGACTGCAGTGGGAGTGACAGATCCGTTTAAGGTGGAGGTGGGATTACATCAAGGATCAGCTCTGAGTCCTTTCTTATTTGCAGTGGTGATGGACAGGTTGACAGATGAGATCAGACAGGAGGCCCCGTGGACTATGATGTTTGCAGATAACATTGTGATCTGTAAAGAGAGTAGGAATCAGGTTGAGGAGACTCTGGAGAGGTGGAGATATGCTCTACAGAGCAGAGGAATGAAGGTCAGCAGGGCTAAGACAGAATATATGTGTGTAAATGAGAGGGAGGGTAGAGGAATGGTGAGGATGCAGAGAGTAGCGTTGGTAAAGGTGGACGAGTATAAGTACTTGGGATCAACAGTTCAGAGTAATGATGAATGTGGAAAAGAGGTGAAGAAGAGAGTACAGGCAGGGTGGAATGGGTGGAGAATAGTGTCAGGAGTGATTTGTGACAGACGGGTACCAGTAAGAGTGAGAGGGTAGGGGTTGGAGACAATGGCCCTGACAAAAAGGCAGGAGGCAGAGCTGGATGTGGCAGAGTTAAAGATGTTAAGATTTGCGCTCGGTGTGACTAGGATGGATAGGATTAGGAATCAGTATATTAGAGGGTCAGCTCATGTTGGACAGTTTGGAGACAAAGCAAGAGAGACGAGATTGTGTTGGTTTGGACATGTGCTGAGGAGGGATGATGGGTATATTGGGAAAAAGATGCGAAGGATGGAGCTGCCAGGTAAGAGGAAAAGAGGAAGGCCTAAGATAAGGTTTATGGACGTGGTGAGAGAGGACATGCAGGCGGTTGGAGTGACAGAGCAAGATGCAGAGGATAGGAAGAAATGGAAAGAGATGATCCGCTGTGGCGACCCCTAACGGGAAAAGCCGAAAGATGATGAAGATGATGATTGATATGCAGATCAAATTTGAGATTATTGTCCACTATTACTCCTAAAAGCTTAGTATGGTCATCTGGAGAGATAGAGGTACCAAAAATTGGGTGGATCTACTGGTGGGGGTAAAGAGGAGCAGTTTAGTTTTGTTGGGATTTAACAATAGACAGTAATTAGAGAGCCAATTTTCAACTGTGTTAAATGTGTTTCGTGTTAAGGTTTGCAGGTCTAAAAGGGAGAAGGCAATACAGATAAGGGTAGAACCATCTGCATACTGAATGCAGGTTGCATCAGGGATGGTAGTATGAAGACTGTTGATTAAGACAGAAAAGAGTAGAGGACCTAGAACAGAGCCCTGAGGGACTCCAAGGGTGAGAGGTAGAAGGTGGACAGTTTGTCCTGCCATAATACAGCCTATTGTCTGCCATTCAGATAGGACAGGAACCACTTAATAGCATGGTTATCTAGGGAGATGGATTTTAGGGAATGGATGAGCAATTTGTGGTTGACCATATCAAAGGCCTTCAAAAGGTCTAGAAATAGGGCTGAAGATGGCCTGTTGTTGTTCCTATTTTGGAATATGGTATTTGTAAAAGAACGAAGGGCGGAGGTGGTACTGTGATGTGGCCTAAAGCCACGCTGAGAGTTGGCAAGCAGACCGTTCTGAATGAGATAGTCCATAAACTGCTTATGAACGCACTTCTCCATTAATCTGGCTAATGGTGAGAGAATGGCAATGGGTCTGTAGTTGGACAGTTCTGTTGAACTTTCACCTTTGTGGAGTGGGATAACATGGGACAGTTTCTAGACTGAGGGGATAGTTCCATCAGTTAGTGTTCTATTGATTAAGATAGAGATGGGGAATGCTATGGCGTCATCAGCTTTTTGTAGGTACTCTGCAGGAAGGAGGTCAACAGAAAGGGTGGTTGGTTTTAGTTTTTTGATGAGGGATCGGATAAAAGTGGAGGTACATGATGCTTTGACCCCACCAATTTGCCCCTGACCTATTCGACTCCGGACAGTTGGACTCGAACAAAATATTACAAAAAGAATGACAGTATCTCTAGAAAATTCAAAATGTTCCTTCTTCTATGGCCCTGCAACCCTTTTACTCCTGGTACAATTACGAACACTTCCTACTGTCCTATGCCTTAATCATGTGACCTCATTGTCCAACCACATTGTACACAAAAAATCTAAAAAGAAACAGAGATGTACTACGTTAAAAAAAAAAAAAAAACAATAAATGGAAACAAGGGACTAGTTCGTAGTTTCCGTTCAACGTTCTCATGCAGTAAAGACAGATTTAGTTGATAAAGAAGCAATGAATGGAAAGTACGGACTATAAAAATACTAATAATGACATCCGGCTTACAAAGGTTGCTATAGTTCACAGTTTCTGCTCAACGTTTTACTCCAGTAAACACACATTTATAGTACATAAAGAAAAAAATGAATGGAAACTACAAACTATAGAAATAATAATCATAACATCAGGATTTCAAGGGTTAATATAGTTCTTAATTTCAGTTGAACATACTACTGGAGATAAACAGCTGAAAGTAAAAAAGACAATCCATTTTACTTTACATACCACAAAACAGGCCTTTTAGATTCACCAGTAATGGATAAAGGAATGGTTTGTGGAAGATGTAGTCTAGTGGGTACCAAGTCTAGTATCACTATTAGATAAAAATGTTTTAATATATGACTGACACGACGGGTACATCTCAAAAAAATGTGTTTAATTTAAAAAAAAAGAATATGTTAAAACATAACACTAATTATAATATGTTAAAACATGACACTAGCTATTAAATGTTAAAAGTTTGTGTGTTATATTTGGATCTACTTCAGTAGATCGAACTTTTACTAGCTCGAACCACATATGGCAGAGACCATATGTTCGAACACTGACGTAAAACCACATAAAACCAAAAAACACATAACTAAGCATCTTTACTTAAATATACCAACTCCGAGATCACACTACATTGAGGAAATGGGAAATCTTCCCTTTCCGCTCTGTACGGAGATCTCCATTCAGTCAGATCGGACTTTTACAAGTTTGAACATATGGTCTCGGCCATATGTGGTTCAAACTTATAAACGTTCGATCTACTGAAGGGGACCCATATATTTATACTAACCAATGTAATGATTAAATTAAAAAAAATAATAAAATAAAAATAAAATATACTTACAATGAAAAATTAACAGTGTATTTATTGAATAATTGATTAGATAATTACATAATGGTAAAGTACTTACTAGAATATACTTGGGGTCAAACTGTCCAATAAAAAATCACATATACAATACATATAAATTTATACATGAAATTGTATAGAAATGCATTGGGGTTGAATAGTCCGGGGTCAAACAGCCCTGCTTCCAAAAGTGGTAGAGACAGGTTGGAAGTTAAAGGGGGGGGGTGAGAAGTGGGTGTGTTAGTGGTAGAGTTAGAGTGGGTGGGAGTAAGTTGGTTAGCTAAGGACTGAATAGTTTCAGTGAAAAAGTTATTAAAGGCAGTGGCAACAGTTTCTGGGGATTTATTGGTGTAGTTTGATGGGGTTGAGGTAGTAGATTGTCCTAGATGAAGAAGTCGGTTAATACCTGCCCAAAACTTTTGGGGATTGTTTTGGTGTTTAAATTGGAGGTTCTGGTAGTAGTTTTTTTTCTAGCAAAATTAGTTTTTTTCTATCATTTCTAAGTTGATGATATCTCACTTGGTCGAGGGGGGATTTAGTTGTTCGCCATTTGGTCCAGGCTATATTTCTAAGTTTGATTTTTATCTTAGTTTCCTTTGTGAGCCATGGAGCAGTATTAGATTTAGTCTTTATAGTATGTGGGAGCATTGGAGACTAGGATGCTCAAGAATTTATTGTTAAAGAAAGTTACGGCTTCATCTAGTGGTAGATTTTTTAGGATTGACCAAGGGACCAATTTAAGTTCGTTTCGGAAGTTAGTAGGACTGAAGTTTTTATTATTTCTGATTGTTTTGTACATAGTTGTGTTGGCTTTCCGCCTTATGCTTAATAATATAAGTTAGTGAATGATCACTTAGGTCATCGGGGAGAGTCCCAGCTGTATACAAGCTTGGGTGGCTATTGATAAGTACCCAATCTAAGATACTTTCCCTGTTGGTGGGTTTACTAATCTTAGTGGGAGAGGTTATTATTTGTGTGAACCCAAACAGATTTATATGGGTGACAGGGGATTCAGCTAAGCAGGTGGACCCAGTCGGTGTTAAAGTCACCAAGAACAATGGTTTCTTGGGATTAGGTAGTAGATAACCATTGGAGGATATTTTCCAGAGTGCTTATTTTATTGCCTGGGAGAATGTAGACACAGACAATATTTATACTCTTATTATTGTTAATTTGCAGTTTGGTAATGAGGATTTATGTGTTATTAAATGGGGGTAGTTGAACTGGACCTCTATTAACACAATGTAATTTTGTAAAGAACTGCTATCCCAACTCCCTTCTTAGCTGTTCGGTCTAATGATGTATGATGTAGCCCGGGAGTAATACCTCATTATCGGCAGTAATAGGTTTAAGCCTGGTTTCTGTAAGACTTATTATGTCTGGGGAATGAACTGTTAAGAGGGCATGCAGGTTGGGGATTTTATTATTTATACTTCCTAAATATACTAATACTACTGTCATGTCCCAACTGCACCTGTTTTTTTTTTTTTTTTTTGAGCAGGTGAATACAGATAATAGCTTACAACCTTTTTTCCATTACTATATGAAGTACAATAAAAATGCATGCATTAGGAGATACTAAACACATACACCATACACATTGCATATTATTAATATTAATATTATAATATTAATTATTAATACAATAGAGGGTCATGGTATTCATTTAAATTACCCATACCAGCACTGCCACTACATAGCTTCTGAAAGCCCATGACTTACTTTTTTTCCCTCTGAATGCCCAATATTTTTACTTTAACTCTTTACTGGTGTATCTGGGCCAATAAAACAAACTCCACTGGAGGCACATACTTTATTCTAGTTCATCAGTACAGCATAAGTGAAAGAGCCATACTTTAGAAACTCACAGCTTAAAAATAACGCTGATGTCCACAATATTAGGGTGACTGCAAAACATTCCAAACAACATCCAAACCAAATGGTAAAAGGTCACACAAACAAACCATTTAGGAAAAGATACCAGAAAACACAACAGAGCCAGAGTTTTCACTGTGTAATACATTAAACTTCCTGTAATGCAGGCCCATGGAAAATATGAAAATGATCCTTAAGGACAGGGCAGTACTTCAGCTACATGGGTTCTGAATGTCCACAACATATTACTTTAACTTTTAAGTCTTTAGTGGAGCATTCAAGCTAAAAAAGCCATACGCCCCAGCCGTAGATATGTTTCACCCTTTTTGAGCGCATCAGTCCAGCATACGTGGATTGAATGAATATGTATACACGCACACATATTTTATATATGTATATATGCATATATATATATATATATATATATATACACACACACACACACACACACACATATATTCATTGTGCGTGTTTGTGTGTAACGTGCAGAAAGTACAGCTGTGTAAGGTCTTACCATAACAGCAGAAGTCATACTTCTCACTGTTGCAGTATTCTTCATTCTTGGTTTGCTTAGATAATGCCAAACCCAAATTCTTGGCAGGAAAGGAAACAAAAAGCTGCTCAAATTTTCTGATATCTTTGGTCTTGTCTAGGTAGCATTTGAGCTGCCTATGTACATCCAAGATATAAAGAACCCTCTCACTAAGATTCTATGGAAAAAGGAAAAAAGGAGGAAGATGAATGGATTAATTCAAGGACATATCACTAACCACTGTGGGCATAAAAGAAAGACTGGTATGAACAGACACTCTTCCTTGTGAAAAACCAAAAAAGGTGGTACTGCCATGAGTGCTTGAACTTCTGTGACCCGAAGGAAGAGCAACCAACAATACAGTCTTCCAAGTACAATGCTGTACGGAAGTGGAAGCTGCAGGTTCAAAAGGGAACCAAGTCAATTTCTCAAGAACAAAATTAAGGCCCCATGGCAGACAAATAAGCTTTCTTGGAGGCTTAGTATGAAGGACACCTTTCAGAAATGGATTTCAAATCTAAAAACCAGAGGCGAATTCAGAGACAGACAAGTGGAAATGGCTGAGAAATGAGCTTTAACAGATGAATATGTCAAGCCAAAATTGAGCAACTCACACAAATAGGAAAGAACAAAAGGAATATCCGCAGAAAAAGGGTCTAAGTCATGCTTGAGACACCAAATAGAAAACCAGTTCCATTTAGTCACACAGGATTTTCTACTAGTGGGTTTTCAGGTCTCCTGCAAGATCCACAATACATCCTCAAAAAAATTAGTGTCTAAAAGGAATCAAAAACCATATCACCTAAAGAATCAAATGAAGGGTAGGCAAGTGAGGGTGAAAGAGACAGCCCTTGTCTTGTGTAAAAAAATCCATCCTGTGAGGTAACTTGGGATGACTGTCCCTGACCAGAGGAAATAGAAGGGGGAACCAGTGCTCTCTAGGCCATAAGGGAGTCACCAGCAAGATTTTGGGCCTGTCCCACATGATCTTCTGTAGGACCTTTGGTAGTACAGGAAGACAGGGATAGGCAGACACAAACATTCCCTTTCAAGAAAAAGACATAGCATCCACTTTCCAAGCAAGGTACTTTTGAACAGGATTAGGGAAGTTGTCTGTTCAGAGGGGAGACAAAAACATCTACTTGAGTTCCCCACTGATGTACAATGTCCATAAAAACCTCCCTGTGAACCATGCATTCATGAGGATTTTTCCTGGACCTGCTCAAGAGAGTCTGCCACAAGATTGTACTCTGAAGGAATATTAACTGCCTGAAAAATCAAATGAAGGCAGACTGCAAATTCCCAAGCCTGTAGAGCCAGCCTGCAAAGAAGGTAAGATTTTGCACTTCCTTGTTTGTTGACGTACCATGTGGCTGTGGTATCATCTGTATAAACCTTTAAAGGACCTGGAACCCAAAGGAAGTAAAAGGCCTAGACAGCTAGAATTTGAGCCCTCATCGCCTTGATGTTGATATGGTCAGCAAGTTGCTGATGGGACCAAAGACCCTGGACTCGAGGTTGTTGGGGAAGGCTCCCAACCTTGATCAGAAGGATCCCTGTACAGCTTCCAAGTAGGGAAAGGAACCTGAAAAGGCAGACCTGGATTCAGGGAAATCTGGTGAATTCCCCAGCAGAGCTTGGCCTTCAGACAAGGCAAAAGAGAAACCAGATACTCCAGCGGATGGCACTGTTGAAGCCAAACAGTCTTGAGATACAACTGAAATTTCCCATGTGGCAAAGGGAACCATGGGAATGGTGGATGACACATACCACAGAGCTCAGAGAAATTCTCTTGCAGAAAGGAATGGAAAAGGAAGAAGGGATTGGAAATATTCAGTCAAACAGAGGACCTTAGAAGGCAGGAGGCAAGCTGTCAGTGGAATCGTCAAAATCCTGCAAAACAGAAACACTTAGTCCTGAGAGGGAGTCAGTATACTTTGAGATTGAGGATGAACCCCACATTGTGTGGAAGAAGCATCCTGAAGTGAAGATCTTGAAACAGGAGCTGCTGAGAGAGGGACTGAATCAAAATATTGTCCAAGTAAAGGAATATTTGAATTCCCTGAAGTCTGCAGAAAGCTACCACAGGGGACAAGTATTTGGTAAAGACCCTTGAAGCTGTAGAAAGACCAAAAGGAAGAGCAGAGAATGGATAACAGAGAAACGCAAACACTTCTTGAAGACAGGATGAATAGGAAAGAGTATTTCAAATCCAGGAATACCAGAAAAACTAGAGAAAGAAAGAGGGAAATGTCTAAAGAGACAACATCCTGAAAGAGGGAACCTAGAGAAAGGTGTTGAGAAAGTACAGGTCTAGAATGGTGCCTCCATGACCCCTACTTCCTGGTAACCAAAAGTATCCTGGAATAAAAACCTAGTTCCCTGCTGAGACAAGGGGATAGGCTGGAAGGTTCCCTGTACCACCAGATCCTGAAGAAATAAAGAAAAATGTAGGAGCTGACAAGGAGGAGGGTGATGAAGGCCTGAGAATGGAGGAAGGTACTTCCAGACCATAAAATAGCCAATTTAAATAATAGAAAGCACCCAAGTATCCTTGGATATCTGCTGTCAAACAAGAAAAGAAAGAGGCAACCTGAAGGACAGAGGGAATCTGGCCAAGTGATAGGAGTGTCTGAAAGTCAAATAGAAGCAGATTTGTCAGGGAAAGGAGGCTTTTGAGGCATAGAACCTTGAGAAGGTTTCTTTGGAAAAACTCTCCTAGAAGCCCTTTTGCCCCTAAGAAGGCTATGATCAAAGGAAGGCTTAGACTGACAGTTTCTCTGAAACATATTAACAGGAGAGACAAAGATTTGTTTTAAATCCTGCATGACTTTACCCTTATCCTTAAGAGTCTCAAACAATTCAGCAGCAGCACCAAAGAGATTCCGGATGTCCAAGGGGGAGTCTAATAATTTGGCCTTGATGTCTTCAGGCATAGCCTGGAGGTGCAACCAAGAATACCTCCTCATTATAGATCCAGATGCAGCTGCCCTAGAGGAGGTATCGGCAGCAACATAACTGCATTTAACAGAATGATGAGCAACCTAAGAAGCAGAGCTAAAAAGGGAAATGTCAGAAGTCTTACCTTCTGAATCAGGCATATCAGCCAGAATGCCCCCAAGTTTGGGGGAGAAGAGCCAGGACATACCTAGTCATACAGGTCTGGTAACTAATAGCCCTGAAAGCTAAGATAGCAGAATTATATACTTTTTTTTTTACCATACCTCTCCATGGTACGGCTGTCCTTATCAGAAGGTAAAAGCTTAGAAGAGGACAGCAATTTGGATGGGTCATCAGTGGGTACAGAAATAAAAGTAAGATCAGGAAAAAGGGATTTTATACAAAAACTTGTGAGCTTCAGGAACTTTAAAGGGGCAGGAGGTTCAAAATCACAGGTCTTTGAAGCTGCAGTAAAAGTATCCAAAAGGGCATCCAGCCCAAGAGGAACTACAGAAGGCCAAACAGAATCTGTTTGCAAGAGTTCATAATACCTTTTTTAAAATGTCAGAAATATAGAAAGTCCCACTTAAAATGCTCCATTACATGAACCACCATATCTCCAGATGACAGTTCTTCCATAGGGGAATCAGGAGAAACTGAATCCTCTTCTTCAAACCCAAATAACAGAGTGGATCTGAGAAGAATAAGTCAATAATTCCTCACCAGAGTATAACTCTTCAGATGAATCAGAGTCTCTTGAACATTTGGAAGGAAAAGCCTCTGAATAAAACCCTGCTGTTCTTTGTGGGGATCCTTAGCCACAGGGGCCACATGCCTAGTCTTATTTTTTAAAGGAACATCAGCTGTAATAAATCTAGGAGGTTCAGACCTCTGCTTAGATTCAATGAGGTTACCAAGCACTTCATTCTTAACAAGTATTTGGGGAATCCCTGTAGGCCCCTCTGAAATAATCAGCGTTGGTTCCTCCTCCATATCTGTACCAGATGTAGCCTCGGCAGACATGCAGGTAGACAGGTCCATGTTGGATTCCAAATGGGTTGCAGCACAGGGAGCTAATGTTGGCATCAGACAGTCCTCGGGTTCTTCATACAACCCAAGAGAGACATGCAGCGGAGGCTGGACAGCATCAGAAAGATCAATACGCACCTTTTTGACTTTCTTCATCAGCAGCTAAACATCAGGATGGGCAGATTTCACCATGGTACTCCGAGGAAAAAGCTTCAACTTCTGTTTCTCCAAATAAATGGAAAGAGATGACAGATGACTGCAGTGTGTCTCAGGGACAAATGCCTGACAAATCTCACTCTGTGTATGGTCATGAGTAGCACCCAAACAGAAAAATACACTTTTTCTGTCTATTTTTATGTTGAATCTGCCTCCCACACTCATTTTCCATTCCTGGATGACATGTAAACTAAAGTAAATAGAATAAAAACCAACTCAATGAACGGCTTGAAGACCAAATTCAAAGTTTGTGTTCAGACTGGCAGCAAAGAATTTGAGGATTAGGCACTCATACATCACATATGTACCGTATGCCTTGCACGTAGGACATATGTCTGACTTTTGATGCCTGGAAGGTATAAAGGCTTAGGTATGCTGGCCAAACATTCAGCTATCCTTGGCAGCATATCCCAAGAGTGAAGAGTATTGCAGCAGCAGCATATCCCAAGAGTGAAGAGTATTGCAGCAGCAGCATATCCCAAGAGTGAAGAGTATTGCAGCAGTGATATGGAAGGGTATCACACTAACAGCCAACAAAAACAAGACAGAATAAATCAAGTTAAGAGCTACTGCAGCCCTTATTTCATAAGCAAGGGTACAAGAGTGAAATGGTAGTTGAATAGGTATGACTGAAGTAAACTGTAAAGAAAGACACGAGTTATGACAAGTTGGCAAGGGCTGTCATTCTGACTAAGAGGGACAATGGATAAAGCAGTACTGGACTGAAAAACTGCAGAAAGGTGGTAATATGTTCCAAAGTGTATCAAAGTGTCATCAACAAAAGTTAGTAGGCTGGACAGGGTCAAGGAGCTCATTACAGCAGGGAAACCGTTTTAGGTAATGCCTTCATGCCCTTTTAAATAAATATTTGGAAGTCAACAAATCCTGTGGGGAATCTAAATCCAGATTATGGGGCAATGAAAGTGAAGGGCTTATGGCTGGAGTTAGTTGAGAAGCTTGGGAAACTAAATAATAGGTTTTAACTATTAGATCAAATATATTCGAGGGCAGAGAGAGGAGTACCTAAGATAGATTTCAGAAAGGGGTAGAGGTTGAGTTAATGAGTTTAAAGGTTGCAAGAAGCAAAAAGTCCTGTGGGTGACTGGTAAGCATTCTGTTTTAACTAAATTGCACCTTTTTTGCATGCACTGGCAAATTTTACTTAGAGAAGTCAAAAGTTCGGACAGTGGTACAGATGTTGGAATTTCTGCATCACAAGTCTAAATTCTTCATTTCAGTTCATGCGGAGTCTGCATATCCATTGTGTCAGTGTGGGTTTTCACCAGGTGTTCCAATATCTTACCATATCCCAAAAGACATACTGCATATGAAATGGCTATCCTCTGTCTGTAGGTGTGCATACTCTGCGCAAATGAGGGTGTGTACATATATGTGTGTTATGTGATGGGCTGGCACCCTGTTCAAGATGAGTGCTATGCCTTGTGCCCACAGAGTGCCACAATTAGCTCTTGCTTCCCCTGTGACACTGCACTGGATAAGTGAGTAATTGCAGAACAAATAAAAGGAGTTTAGACTTGCTAGCAGCTATCCAAGCAAGTAGAAGTAGTCTATACTCCAGAATATGAAGTATGGCACCCTTGCCAATGCTGAAGTAGGTTTTTTTTTTGGTTAAGAACCTTTTTACAGGATAACATCTTTTCAGCACAAAGCAGATTTGTTTTCTTGGATACGTTCAATACACCCTTTAAAAGAAGGTGTGTTGTATAAGTAAGAGTTCACAATGGTTTCAAGAGCAGTATATGAGAGGGACAGTACATTACATCCTTGTTTTAACACTGTGCTGAACGCAGAATTCTGCAAGAAAACTTACTAAAACATGGATGTTCAGATAGACCCCTGTAGCAGTAGCCTAAGCTACATGGGGCATATCCTACCAAGGATTGGATGTTTGGCCAGCTTCCAAAGCTTTAGGGCACCTTCCACTCACTCATACATCGTAAGAGGCATGAAAACATGGCTGTATAAAAGCAACAGTACAGGTGAGAAAATTTAGAGCTTTCTTGCCCCCAGAAAAAAAAAAAAAGAGATGCTAGGTCCCTGATGCCAGAAATATGTGCTAGGAGAAGAGGGGAAGATAGGGACTCCCACCCTAGCATAAAACATAAGGGGAATAGGAGGACTGGTATCTGTACCACATCACTGACCTATTCAAAAGTCTACTGTCGTGGTACGTTCACTTACACAAATGTGCTGTTTTCATCATTAGGTCACTAAGCTATATGGGAAGAATACCATAGTTTAGTTAGAAGGGGGGAGGCAGAAGGATCAGAGTCCAGGAGCCCCTGGAGTATAGTCCTATCCAAAGCTTGCTCTGTTCCTGGAAAGGAATCAATCTTACAGTGCTTGGTAAAAGTACAGAAAGAGAAGTTGTACCCTGTACAAGGTTTTTAGAATCAACTCCTTTTCAAAAAGCTGCAGAAGTAGCCCCAGCCACAGCAGAATGGGCTCTGACTTTGTCTGGTAGGCACTTAACATGATGGGAATAGCACACTGAATAGCACTGGATAACCATTTAGAAATAGTTTGTTTTGAAACAGATTGTCCTTTCTTATCATCTTGATAAACAATTAATAACCAGTTTAAAACATCTAAAGTCTTCTGTTAAATCAGTGTAGTATCCAAAGTGTGCAGATCCTTGTCTCCTTTATTTTTTTTGGTTCAGGAAAGAATATGGGGAGGTAGTCATTAGCCTAGTATACATCTATGAACCTTTATACAGAGGGACACAATTGGGTTGGATTGCACATCTAGGCTTATAAAGACCCTTGCGGTTGCTAGCCTAGTATATACTTATGAACCCATGAATACAACTATGAAACCACTTTTGGCATGAAAGAAGGATTAGTTCTTAAGAAAAACGCTATCTTTATGAAAGGTGAGATGGGGGAATCACCATAAGAGCTTGCAACTTCGATATTTTTTTCACTGCAGTCAGAGCAGTGAACAAAATTGTTTTCCATGTTATGAACTTTAACTCAGTCTTGTGAGCTGGATTAAAAGGAAGAAATTGCAAGTTTTCTAGTACAAAGTTAAGATTACAAGAAGGAATCACCCATTTTTTAGGTGGACTAATATATAATACCCCTTTCAAAAACTGCTTCACTTGTGATAAGGAAGAAAGGGGGAACCACTGACAGGTAGACAGCAAAGCATGAAAGATGAATCTTGATAGAGTAAGAAAAGTCAAATTTACAAAACAAACAGATGGCGCAGAACCAGTGGTGTTTGTTAAAAGGCTCTTGGTTCATTTTAAGACACCAACTAGAAAATCTCTTGTCATATATGATTTTCTAGTAGCAGGTCTCTTAGCCCACCTGTTGTGCATCCTCAGAAAAAATGGTGTCTAACAGATACTACAGTTCCATCATCCAGGCTGTGAGCTGAAGAACTTGAAAGTTGGGGTGTATTAGAGAACCCATGTCCAATATGAGAAAGTCCACTCTGTAAGGAAGCTTGTGGTAATTGCCTTTGGCCATTTTCAAAAGAAGGGAGGACCACTATTGTCTGGGCCAAAAGGGAGATACTAGTATAATTTCAGAGTCTCCTTTCGGATCTTTAAAATGAAGCTGGTTAAAACAATAAAGACATACAGGAATATTTCCATCTGGGTTTCCTCCGGGTGCTCCGGTTTCCTCACACATCCCAAAGATATGCTGTAGGTGGATTGGACACTCTAAATTGGCCCTAGGCGTGAGTGTGTGCGTGTGTGTGCCTTCTGTGGAAGGTTGGGCGCCGGGCTGGCAACTTGACACCGTAAAACTCCACTGCCAATCATGAGCGGACAGGTGAGCCGCTGTAGTGATCCCTAACTGGGAAAAGCCAAAAGAAGAAGAAGAAAAAAGGAAAAAACATCCATCTTCCAGGCCTTATGCAAGAAGTCCTGGAACAGAATTTCTTTAACTGTCTGTTCTGAACAGAAACAAATAAATCAACTTGAAAAGTTCCCCAGAGCTGGATAACCTTCTGAAAGACCACTGGGGTGTAGCTTCCATTCACAGGAGTCTTAGTTTTGTTTAGCTTAACTGTCACAAAATTCTGCTCTTAAGAGTGCAAGTAGCCTGTAGGGATTAAATCAGCTGTCAGATACCCATGATAGCATTACTACTCTGCAAAGGGGATAAGACCTGGCTCCCTCCTGTTTATGTACCACATGACTGTGTTGTTGTCTGTGATGACTATCAGAGGCCCTGGAACCCACAGATGGTTCAGGATTTTGACAGCATTTATTAATTTGATCACTTCCTTGATATTTATGTGCTTCCTTTTGTATTGATGTCCCAAAGACCCTGTTCTTTTACTTTCTGGAAACTGCTCCTCATGCAAAGTCTGATGCATCTATGGCTACAGATTATGTAGTAGCTGGGGTAGAGAATGGCAGACATGATCTGAGGGATAATCGATTCATCCACCAGTATTTTTCACTCGACAAAATTCAGCATCAAAATTTGATAGGACAGGGGGGTGCTAGTGTTGAGTCCAGAATGATTTGAAGAACCACTGAATTTTTGACAGATGTAATCTGGCTAGAGGAATTGCGGGAATTGTAGGTTCATAGGAAATTACTAGGTTAGCTGCCCTTGCAGGCCATTTTAAGCATAGCCAATTTCCCTTTTTGTGCTTGGATTAACCTATCCCATTTAGTTAGAGCTTGGCCTAATCATTCCATGGGAGATAATACCCCTAATGAGAATAAATGGGATATTATCATAGATAATTGGACAGGACCCATGCATGGGATAATGCATTTAGGACCTGCTTCTGTGGATTAGTAGTAAAGGAGGTAGTCATGAGATTAATTTTTAGTTTCTCGTACATAGATCCAAGTTGCACTTCAATATTGATAGGGTTGAACTTTTTTATGTGGACAGGAAACCACACAATTAGAAGATATAGATCCTAATAGTCTGAGACAGTTCCTTGCTGTTTTGCAATTCTGAATGGAAATCATCAGGAATTATTCTTTGTAAAAAAAATCCACTTTGCCCTGCAGAAGGAAGGACATCAAGAGGAATGCATGTGGGAAACCACCTAAATAATACTATGTTGCGAGAAGGACTGAGAGATGATTTTTTCTAGATTTTGTTGAAATCCTAAGTTGTGAAGACCATATTTAACAGAGAAGAGACTCCTGACAACTTGGAAGAGAGACTGCAAAAATAAGGCAGTCATCTAAATAAGAAAAAATGTGTAGGCTGTGTAATGTTCAATAGGCTGCTACTTGATCCACACACTTTGTAAATACTCTTGAAGCTGCTGATAACCTAAAGGGTAAAGCATAGAACTGAAAAGATGAACCTATACGCAGAAAATCTTAAAGTTTGTACTTTCTGTGAATTGAAATTTGATGACGGCAAACATTTAACTCTACAGTAACTAGCAAGTTAGTTGGAGAAATGAGAGGTAACAGTGATTGTAGAGTGAATTTTGAATTATGGAATCTTAATGTATAGCTTTAGAAAAGAGAGGTCCAAAAAAGGTCTCCAGTTTACCTCCTTCTTGGTTGCCAGAAATATATCCTTGAATAAAATCTTCCTCCCATGTGACAGTATGGGACAGGTTCTATTTCTCCTTGAGAATGTATCTGACCTAGAAAAGAACAAAACAAGTGGTTTGAGATGATGAGGCAGAATTCTTTGGAAAGAAGGAAGTTCCACTTCTGCCGCCTGTATCCTTTCCTGATTATTCCTACAACCAAAAAGTCTGAAGTAACCTGTTACCAAAGAGAGAGAGAGATGAAGAGACTGATTTTTGAGAAAGAATTAAAGGGTTGGCAGGGTGGGGAAGGGATGGAGACTGGTGGAAAGTTTTATGTTTTTTTGCACTGCCCTTGTGTTTTAGAAGCTCTGCCTTTCTTTTTGGACCTCTCAAACCATGTTTTTTTAAAGTATTTTTTAACCTGTCTTTTGTTGAGATTGTTCAAAAGACATCATAGAAAAGGGTTCTGGGCTAGAAGTGAAATTCCTGTTTTATTTGAAGATAGGGGATTGTAAAATCTGTGCAACCCCCTTTTATTTTTCCCCTCAAATTTCTTCCACTGATGAGATTAAGACACAAAACTTTATCCAGAGGTGTATTTACATTTTCTGCTTTAAGATCCTCTGATAGATTTTGTGTGGACAGTCAAGCAAATCTCAGCATAACCAGACTGGAAGCTGTAATTCTGAAAGCAGCATCAAAAGTATCATGGGAGCATTTAAGAGAGTGCTTTGTAACTCAAGACACTGAAGAAAGTAGATGGTCACCCAAGCAAATCCCCACATAACCGAACCAGTGGCTGCAGCTTGGAACAGTCATCAAACAGTATCATTGAAGCATTTAAGAGAGAATGTTTCTTAACTCGAGAAACTGAAGAAAGTAGATTGTTTAAATATGCCTTAGCCTTTAAAGTAGGAAGATCAGTAATTAATGTTTTCATGTTGTCAAAGGAAGTTAGAAGGAACTCTAGAATATGGGCTTGACAGTCAATGGCTTGGAACGCTGAAGTGGAAGTATACATCTTCTTTCTAAATCTATCAAAAGGCTCTGCCATTCTTATCTGAAGGAATGGGATTGGAAGCTGTAAAATGCTTTGAAGAAGTTGATTTTGAAAGAGAGAAAGAACTACTGGCTGCATTAAAGGCATCTTCCAAATCTGCTAAAACTGGAGGAATAGTAAACAATTGTGGAGAATGTATCTGTAAACGTTTGTAATCTATCTGCTGGGTCTCTGAAACTTCCTCTGGTTCCCACTTAAATAACTCCTTCATTCTACTATGTCAGAAAAGGATAACTCCTTCCACTGGAGATCAGAAGACATTGGGCAGGATTCACGAAGCCTCCGTGTAAGAGTTAGCAAGTCTTACACGGAGGCTGCAGTTAAACAGGGTGATGTCAGCATGCCATGCATATTCATGAGGGCATGCTGAATCACACCCTAGGGTAACACGGTCCGTGTAGCAATGTAGGGAGCGTGTCCGCATGGCGAGTCCTGCAAAGGGACACACCCCCAGAAGAATCACAGTCCCGAAAGGAAACTCCCACGAGTCATGAAATGTCAAGAAACACAACAGCACACATGCCCCTACAGACTATTAACCCAACTGAAATGTAAAACGTAAAAATGAACAGTTTCATTTCTTTTTATAATTTCGAAAATGTTTGCCCGTAATTGCGCTCATTTTGTGGTGTGCCGCTCAGCCACAGTTAGCAGTCAGTGAAAAAGCATATAAGATCTAAATATGCAAAATAAGCCAAGTAGCAATAGCGTAGTGGTAGAGACGTCGGCCAAAGAGGAGGTAGTCATGGTTTGAGCCCCAACAACATCAGTTTTTATTTTTAGTGAAATAAGCACGAAACAATCCCCTGACATATATGTGTATATATATATATATATATAATTATAATTTAAGTAAAATGTAATGAAATGGGCCATGTTTTTATGAAGAAATCTGACACACTAAAAAAAAAATATTTGATAAGTGCCCATAGCTGAGCAGCGCTCTAACAAGCTGAGTATGTTTGCCTGTAGGTGACCAATGGTTTAACAGGTGTAATAGGAGTGCCCGGAGTTGAGCAGCACTTTAACACGCTGAAACTATGTGCCCGTAGTTGTGCAACATTTCTCACAGCGTAATATGCGTGCTCATAGCCAAATAACGCGTTAACCAGCATAACCTGTTTGCGTGGAGCTGCGCAGCATGCCAATCGGCTTACCGGCGGGCAACGCTGAGCAACCTGTATCAAAGCCGCCTTTAAACAGACACACCTCCTAGCCGGTCTAGACAGTAGTAAAATAAAAAAAAGCAATGCCCAGGCTCGAACCCAGGATACTGTGCATCATAGTCAAAGTACTGAACCACTAAGCCATGACAGCTGTACTGAGAAATGCAGTATTAGCATATATACAGGAATGAATGGAAATAGAAGCATGACAAAGCAGTTTTTTTCAATACGATACATTTTCAAAATGGCCAATCACAGATAAGTGCGGGAAAAACGGCATATATAAGCCCCATAGGCGGGAATACACAGCATAACTGATTGTGGAACCTATTTGCAGTCAGGATGGAAGGTGTAGGAGAGGGTAGTCGCTTCCGAGCACAGAGGTGGGGTGTTGAGGAGTCCAAATACATGGTTTGGCTCCTAGTCCACGATCATGAGGCTCAACTCATGCAGGGCCAGGTTCTGTGGGGTGCGTATAAGGCAGAGGCATGGAACCGGTTGGCACATGATCTCACCAGTGCAACAGGCATACCAAGGACTGGTGAACAGGTCCGTCACCACCATGCGGACCTGAAGAGACGAAAGCAGGACCAACTGAACCATTGGATCCAGGAGGCCAAGCAATTGCCCAACGCCCCACTACTGAGTAAGTATCCATGTAATTATGTATGTAAGGAATTATCCTAGCTGATATTATGGAGATGTATGTTCCAATATTACTTAATTTATATTACAGCTGCAGGTGTGCGTTCTGCGAATCAGCGAGCCTATGGTGATAAGCTGGAGCGGTTGCACCACCAGGCAGGTTAGTAATTATATTTCTGTAATTATTATACAATATAAGTGAGACAGCTTGTAAAAGAGTTCAGTGTAGTTACATATTAATAAAGTTCAAATAACACTAGAAGAAAGATTCTGCCAGTACTGTATGATTAGACAAGTGATGCAGCCTGTAATCCAGAAATCAGAACTCAACTGAAGCTTGTTTTATTCAAGTGAAAGCGCTTAACCATTCTTTGTTTGTTGGCATTACAATAAATAAGAAGTTATGTACCTACCATAACGTTCCATGTTAGTTGTCTTCTCTCGCCTTCTTTCTTGCTTGATGGGTTCGGAGCCGATCCTCGGCTCCGACTCGGCACTTTCTAAGCTCGAGAGTCACTTTTACCAGCTCGAGGCAGCCCCATATCCCATGATGCAAGGCGGTAAGTACCCAGATCTCGTTTGTTGACAAAGGGCAATAACACCAAGCATAAAATACTTCCCAAAGGAAGAAGAAACTTACAGATGGAAAAAGGACCAGGTCTGAATGGTCTTTAGCATAATAGTTTCTTATACAAGGTCTGTCCAGGCCGGGGGGAAGGAGGGGGCCCCCCAAGAAAGAAGGCGAGAGAAGACAACTAACA
The DNA here is from genome assembly GCF_019279795.1 of Protopterus annectens. NCBI lineage: Eukaryota > Metazoa > Chordata > Ceratodontiformes > Protopteridae > Protopterus > Protopterus annectens. Next base: position 273,761,890 of record NC_056737.1, read on the forward strand.
TGGAACGTTATGGTAGGTACATAACTTCTTAATGTTAAGTTGTCAACCTCGCCTTCATTCTTGCCTGATGGGACCGCGTCCCTAGCACCTCTATCCTGGGTGGCTCAATGGAACAAACTCTTGAGGACTGTAGAGCCAAAACTGGCTCTGTCCCTGGAGGCCAAGTCCAATTTGTAATGGGAAACAAAAGTGTGAGGAGTAGCCCAAGTGGCGCTGCACAAATAGTGTCCAAAGGAAGTCTAGCTTGAAAAGCTGTAGAAGTAGCTAAACTCCTAGTTGAATGTGCTTTAGGTTTTGAGCACAGCTGTTTTCCCCTGAGTATAAATTTCAGTGATGACCGAAGAAAGCCATCTGGACAAAGTCACTTTAGAAACAGGAAGGCCTTTTTATTATCCGCATAGGAAACAAAAAGTTGATCAGATTTTCTAAATTTTTTGTTCTGTCCAAATAATATCTAAGTTGACGATGGACATCAAGATAATGTAGCTTTTGTTCAGCTCTGTCTGAATAGTTAGGAAAAATACCGGAGATCAATGGATTGATTCAAATTGTTCTTTGAAGCGACCTTAGGTAAAAAGGTTGGGTTAGTTCTCAAAGATACTCTGTCTTTGTGAAAAACCAAATAGGGGTCGAACCGAAGAGCATGAAGTTCAGACACCCTCCTGGCAGATGTAATAGCCACTAGAAATAACGTTTTCCAAGAAAGATATTTCAGGGAACAAGAAACAGCTGGCTCGAAGGGGAAGAATAAAGGATGTCAGCACTAAATTTAGATCCCACTGAGGAGGAGGATTCCTGATTGGAGGTTTTAGTAGGAAAATTCCCTTCAAGAAGGCCCTGCAGAGCCTATGGGACATAATATTATGATCTGCTATCCCGACATGAAAATTGGAAATAGCAGCCAATTGAACCCTGACTGTGGAAGAAGATGAGCCTGCATGAAAAATCTCTGCTAAGAAGTCCAGAACTGCCTGAACAGGGGCAGTAAAAGGATCAATATTTTGGGCCTTAGCCCAATAAGAGAAACGTTCCATTTGCTTGTGTAAATCCTCCTGGTAGAGGATTTTAGTGAAGTTACTATGATGTCTCTAACTGGGTTAGAGATCAAAGGAAGCCTGGCTAAGGAAGGAAGTGGAGCAACCATGCTGTGAGGTTGAGAGAAGGGATAGACCGGTGCAGCTGACCGGATTGGTGAATCAGAAGATCTGGCACTGGGTCCAGATGCCACGGCTGCACCAAAAGGTGACGATGGAGGAACGGAACCAAACTTGTCGAGGCCAGTAAGGGCAATGAGAATCAATTTGGCTCTCAAAGCGGTAGCTTTCTGGATCACCTGAGGGATCAGAGGAAATGGAGGAAGGCATAAAGAAGTCCCTGGGGCCAATCCTGGGTCAGAGCGTCTCTGGGATGGCCTTATAGAGGAAGAGGCTGAAGAAGTCTGGACATTTGCTGTTTTGGGGAGTAGCAAAAGGATCGCAACATGGACGACCCCATTCCAGAAAAATCTCTTCCGCTATAGATTGCTTGAGAGACCACTCGTGAGGCATGAGGATAGCTCTGCTCAATCTGTCCGCTATAATGTTGGTTTTCCCAGGGATATGCGTTGCTACCAGAAACCGATGAGAGGAGATCGCCCATTGCCAAAGTCTGAGCGCTTCTCGACACAAGGGTAGGACTTGGTTCCGCCCTGTTTGTTGATATACCAAACTACAGACATGTTGTCTGTGTGGACTGCAATTGTCCCTACGGGAAGAAAGTCGTTGAGGGCTTGCAACGTTAAAAGCACTGCTCTCATCTCCAGGACATTTATGTGCAGATGGTATTCGAACGGTTGCCACGTCCCATGAACCATCCTGCCCTGATAATGACCCCCACCCGATCAGGGAGGCATCCGTGGTGACAGTGGCTATCGGGGACGGAGGTACAAAGCATCTGCCTTGGTGAACCTGAGACGATGTGATCCACCAAGCAAGATGCTCTTTGCATGTCTGTGTCACCAGAATCTGGTGACGCATTGGAAGTTGCTGGTATGACCACTGTGTGAACAGCATCCACTGAAGAAGGCATGTAGAATCGAGCCAGGGGAAGAAGAGTAATGGCCGCAGCCATGAGACCTAATACCTTTAGAACCATTCTGGCCTGTATTTTCTTGCTGGCCAGAATGATCCTGACATGAGTCTGAATGTCTGAAACTCTTTGTTCTGTAAGGGTAGCTGACATCCGAACAGTGTTTAAGTTTGCCTATGAAGGTAATAGACTGGCAGGGCGATAAGGATGACTTTTCAAGTTGATTGAGATGCCCAAATGAGAACAAAGGTCTATTGTGTAATCCCTGGCTTGTATAAGCTGATGCCTGGTGGTGGCTGACAGGAGCCAGTCGTCGAGATACGGAAACACCTGGAATCCTTGACGTCTCAGGTGAGCCGTGACCACTGCCATGCATTTGGTGAACACTCTGGGGGCTGTAGTGAGACCAAAGGGCAGGGCTCTGAACTGGAAATGACTGGACCCCAGCCGAAGCGGAGAAATCTCCTGGAGCGTCTGTGAATTTTGATGTGATAGTACGCATCCTGAAGATCTATTGAGCACATCCAGTTGTCCTTCTGTAAGAAGGGCAGAATTGACTGAAGAGTGACCATTCGAATCTTGTCTTCCTGACAGACTTGTTGAGTCTGCTGAGATCCAATATTGGTCTCCAGTCTCCCGTCTTTTGGGGACCAAAAAGAACCTTGAGTAGATTCCGGCTCTGAATGGTCTATTGTAACTGGCTGAATGGCTCTTTTTGCAGTAGTTTTGCGATTTCTAACTCTGCAATGTCCCTTAGACCGGGTGGTACATCTGGAAGGGAATTTGAGGGAAAGGACTTTCCTCGAAAGGAATTATGTAACCCTTGGATATGATCGACTGTACCCATCTGTCTTGAGTGAGGGAATGCCAGGCTTCTGGGTACAGTGATAATCTTCCCCCGACTGCCTCCAAATAGGGACAGCCGGGCAACACCTCAGGGATGCTGAAAGGGCTTGTCAGAGAGAGGCTCCCTGTTTCCCTGGTTCTTGGACCCCTCTGCCTCTAGGCGGCGTCTGTTATTGTTACCCCTCTGCCTCTAGGGGTAAACTGACCACGTGAATCCGGCGTGACTCCTTAGGATTTACGGAACCACATCTTCCCACCCTTCTGTCCTTTGGGATAAGGCCTAGAAGGGGTGGAAAAACGGACTCCAACAGCAGAAAGAGTCTTGCCGTCCTGCTCGCACCTGGTCAAGGTTTCCTTCACCTGAGGGCCAAACAAAGCTGACCCATCAAAGGGAGAATTTGTGAAGGACGCCTTAAAGGGATCCACAAAATCACATAGCCGCATCCAGGCTTGGCGTCTAAGAGCCACACCTGTGCCTGCGGCTCTACTCGCTCCATCCGCAGCATAAGATATTAGCCGCATGGAGGAGTTTGCAATGGAATTGAGGGTTCCTAGCTGAGAAGCAATTTTTTCTTGAGCCCCTGCAGCTGTAGGATCCTGAACTACTTCTCCCAGCTCCTTCAGGATATCCCTTTGGAGTCTGGTGAAGTGACATAGGTAATTCAGCGACGCATAGCAAAGGTCGCTGAGGAAAACATCCGCTTACTACCTATCCATGGTCCTAGAGTCCTTATTAGGAGGATGGACGGGCACGGAAGGATCTGCAAGTTCTTTTTGGTGGCCGCAGCCACCACCATGGCATCAGCGGGACACCCTTAGTAAGGAATTGTTTGTCTCGGGGCAGTGATAAATTTTGAAGGCCTCCTAGGGACTGGCTCTACAGAGTCAGGAGCTGCCCACGCCTTCGTGCAATCACCTGCATAAGGGGTCGAAGGCGGAGATACCCAGGAGGTGGAGGGCCGAGATCCAAACGCCTCTAGGTATACTGACTCATCCTCAGAGGGATTGTTGGTGGGCCAGTTTCCCCTCTGTTTCAGAAGTTCTAGGATGTCTGAGAAGGAGACATCCTCAGAGGGGATCTAGGGGATCCCTCTGACTCATCAAAGTCAGTATCGAGTGACAGACTGGGAGTCTACATGCTTCCTCTTACAAGTCCTCTTCCTAGGAGGATCTCCCGAAACATCAGGAGAATCCTCGGAAGAGGGGGAAATTCCCAATGGGGAAACCTGAGGCGGAGGATCTCTGGGTCCTGTAGCAAGAGAAGTGGCAGAGATGTCAACAGGTACTATAGAGGGAGGAGCTATGGGAACAGACTGCTGACTGATACCAGTGGCCAGTACACTCTTCATCACCTTGAATGCTCCTCCCAGGCAGGTCCGAGAGAACCCGCTCCGAAGAGCTAGGAACTCCAGGGACCACCGAAAGGGAAGTCTCCGAGGCAGATGTCGGAGCCGAGCTCACCAAGGCCGAGGCTCCAAGGGGAAGAGCAGGTTCGGACAAGGGTCCGATGCCACTCACCCTCGGAGGAGACCATGGAAGCCCGACCACGAATCCCTCTAAGGAAGGTCTCAAGAGGAGATAAGAGTAGAGGCTGAAGGAACAGAAGGGGTATCCGTCCTCCAGCCGTAGCAGTAACCATTCCGAAGACTCCAACTCCAAGCTCTGGGGTAGAGTTGAAGGAGGAACTGTAACGGGGTGTGGACCAACAGTCGTCTGTTGAGACGGACTGTGTAACATTTGGGCCAGTACCTGTGACTTGAGTAATCTACTGACCACTCTCTAGGTCATGATCTGACAACCTGGATGACCTTGAAGATCGGTTCCGATGGCTCCGTTCCGATAGAAGAGGAGAAGCCGGAGCCGAAAGTACCGGCTCCAAGGAAGGAGCCCTCGACCTCTTCCTGGAATGAGCCATCGGAGCCGATACAATAGATCCTGTCGAGCCGACCTCGGAGCCGACAGGAAGCTCGATGTATCGGCTCCAGCCAGAGCCGATACAGCCACCAAAGTAACGGTGTCTGAGCCGGAACCGACACCGATGCCTGTGCCACATGGGTGTCGGAGCCGATCGGGCCGACATCGGCGGTCAATACAGATTCGGCACCGATAGCCATCGGTGCCGAAGGCTTTGCAAGCTAGAATCGGCTCCAGCGGAGCCGATCTCGACTCAGCATGAAGTCGGGCGAGGCCGCAGGCTTAGATACAGAAGCCTGGGCCTTGGAAGGTTTTACTGATTTTGGTGGAGCCGACTTAGCGGAGAGCCCTCCGGCTTAAGAAGGCCCCTTAGAATCAGTTTATTCCGTCTCTCCTGCAGGACTCTCTGGCTGAGGGAGTGACAAATAGCACAGGAGTCCTGCAGGTGTAGAGGGCCCTGACAATACAGGCAAGTGTGACCGTCTGTCAGAGACATCTTCTGACAGCACGAGTCACACTTCTTAAAACCTGAGACCCTCTCCTTTGACATGGTGCTGAAAAACACACACACACACACACCAGTCAAAATTAAGTTAAATAAAATAACAAAAGGTATTCTATAAACCAACACACACACCCTAACAGGGGATGGGATAGGAAAGATTGACTAACAAAAATTAAAGGAGACAGGGAATTTCTGTCAGAAAAGGTACAAATTAAACTTAAAACTATGAATAAAGGTTTTTGACTAAAAGGGGCTTAAATATCACAAAAGTGAACAACTTACCAGGAGCTGGTAAAGAAGACCTCCTAAGCGGCGCAAGCGAGATCTGGGTACTTACCGCCTTGCATCATGGGATATGGGGCTGCCTCGAGCTGGTAAAAGTGACTCTCGAGCTTAGAAGTGCAGTCGGAGCCGAGGATCGGCTCCGAACCCATCAAGCAAGAATGAAGGCGAGATTGACAACTTAACATCTTTTGTTCACTTCTACTTGGTTTCATTGAAGGTGTTGAGCGTTGAATAGAGGTGAATTCCCAAGACACAGAGACGGAATTTTGCACACAGTGCATTTGCTGCTTTCTCTTTTCTAGTTGAACTGTAATCCAGAAATAAAAATTAAACAAGTCTGAAATAGTGATTTCCCACCTGTATTGTAATATCAAATAACCTGCTGCAGCCTGAAAATAAGTGGTAAACAAGCTAAAGACAATAGACATGTGTCAAATACATCCCCTTTGAAAATCTGCCATATGAAGCAAGTGAGTCTGTTGGAAAGGATTGTTGTAATCAAGTACGACATGTTAATAACGCCTAGAATAAAGTACCATCTTGAATTGTAAAAATAAAACAAGTGAGAGTGTGAGAAAGAAGAGGTATGAATCGACCAAGAAAGCTGTTATAACTTCTGAATAAAGTATACTGCAGTCAGTACATAATGAAATGAATGGGACAGCCACAACCAAACAGTGAAATGTTTGAAATAAAGTACTGAAGCTGGAGTGTGTCTGTCCCACAATTTGGATATGTTGCTGTACCCTTGCAATATGGAGATAGTATGGTTGTATGAAATAATGAACATCCACAGTTGTCTAGAGCCATATAAATGAAATGTAGCAGGTTGCTGTACCTGAACATAGCCAGATATTAACGTGTATGAATAAAAATGTAATGTATATTAATGTAGCAGTAACAGTCCCATCACCAACATTCCTAAGGTTACATATAGGAAACTGTACTAAGACCTGTAGGGTATATATATCTGCAGCTACTAGAGATGTATAGCATATGTATATGTAGTTGAAGTTGTTAATGAAATATTTCTTCACCCTACCCTATATTCACAAATAATGCCATTCCACAACAAACTGGGTATGTGTATTCACAATTAATTCCTATGGACATTTGTCCTGTTGGTTCAAACATATTTGCATTTACGTTGCTGCATGTGCCCTGTTCACATATCCAAAACTGATGGCCTGTTGCCATCAATCAACCCTGCATGCTGTTGGATTGTATACTGTTGTTCAAAATATGCATGCGTTATGCTTACTGTTCAATGTTTGGAATTCATGGGTGTTTGGTTAATGCGAATACTGATGCATGCTGTTACAACTAATTTTGAATGGTATTGCTTGTTACTAACCCAAAATGTCATAAAATATTTCTAAACATAGGACAACAGGGAAGGCGGGTTCCAGCGGACCCACCCCTTCCACCTCAGATGGCAAGTGCACCTGGCACTAGTGCCCAGGCCAGAACCTCCTCCGGTGGCCCTGTGCCACCTTCGGGTGGAAGCGCTGCAGGGGATGGGGCTTGTCCTCCCTCTGCAAGCGTGGCCGGAGGAGACCGTCCACTCACCCTCCAAAGTGTCCGGTCTGTGGTGCGTAGCGAGATCAGGCATTCTGTGCTTGAACCCCTATGCCAGCTTGAGGCTCGGGTGGCACAACTCATGGGTGTGCCTGCTGTTCCATCCTACACAGCTCCCAGCACAGCCCTGTCCTGGGCTGTGAAGGCACAGTGGCAACTGCCCATGGGTGGGGATCTCAGTTCCACTGTTACCATCTGTGGGCTCATGGGCTCGCGATATCCAAACATCCGTCCCCGTCAATTGCGTTTCCCCCTCACGTGTCATACTCCGCCCCTGTATGCATGTTGTTTGTCTTGTCTGTTAACCTCCCCTATCTACCTCCCCAAATATACCTACTTCCTGTACCTCACATTCCACTCTCACCTGAAAAAAAAATAAAAAAAGGCACTCTGTTCCCGCAAAAAAATTACGCCCCATACACAGCTGCCCATTTTGCAGACATGTCTGCTGGACATGTGCACTGGTAATTACAATTGGCTGTGCAACATATTTTGTTGTCTTCACCCCTCTCTCAGGGGTGGAACGTTTCAAATTTCACACCAAATTACAGACACATGCACAGCTGTTGTTGATAAAGAAATGGGCAGCTATGGACCATTCCTACATCCTTCCTGCAAATCCAGAGCTTGTTTTCCTACTGTCCTACCCTCTTTATGCCCCCTTTTTCTCCACTTTCCTATCTCCCCGTTTTCTTTTCTTTCAAAGAAATTAGCGCAGATGTGCGCGAGAGTAAGCACTTTTAAGCAGTTGTAAGCGGGTGTGCGCTTGTGTGCGCTTAGCTAAGCATGTGTGCGCGATGCTAAGCGACATTGTGCATGCGTGAGCACCGCGCAAACCAGCGCTAACCCACTTACAACTGCTTAAAAGTGCCTTAGTCACTCTGAATGACAAGGCCTGTAGTCTGCTCAGCAGCAAAATAAAATTCCTCTGTCAGTCTCGAACCTAGGACCTTGGAAACACTAGTCTGCATGACTTACCACTAAGCCATGACTGACATACAATAACTTTGTGCTGAAAGCAATATATCATGAAATAGTAGGACTGAATGTAAAGAGAATATAGGAAGGCTATTACACAAAGCTTTTCTTGTATCTTTACTGGCAATTCTTGTGGATTTGTATAACATTAGTGTGAGAAGAGAAATAGCCATGCTAGTCGGTAGCTAGTAGGTAATGTGACAGTAGCATCTTGCAAACCACACACACTATCAGAGCAGGATAAACACTGCCATATTTGAACAGGTAGGAGGCCAGACCTCGCAACTGTGACTGATTTACAGGGATGTCCCTGATTTGTAAACAAATGTTAACTATGCCCCACTGACTCCCTGTGCAATGTACTAACAGTAGGCAGAAAGGTGTTTTATCCCACGTAATGGTAGCTGTCAATTACTGAAAGTATGCACTACTTGCATGTCAGAAATGGTGTAGTAATACATATGCTCAAAATACCCCACAGTCACAACTGCAGAATATCTGAAATATATCACGAGTGTATCCCACTGATATGAACCATTCCCTGAGGCTGATAAAAATACACCTGAGAGTATCTGAGGCCTGTAAGTGTCACAAACTCACAGGCATATCATTCTGTCTGCTGTCACACACTCTGCGAATAGCTGTAGAATAGCTTCCACAAGCACACCCACATGTAGGTGTACAACCCACAAATATCAAAGGAGGTATCACATCATATATCAGGTATCACATCATATATCAGGTATCACAAGTATCCAACTAATAAAATAAGGACAGTATAGCAGTTTACAAGCACTGCATGTGCCTGCTATCCATAACTGTTAGTACAAATTACAAGGCCCCACTACTGCTCAGCAGAAAAATAAAATACTCTTGTAGGTGTAAAGCCCCACACCTTGGCCAGACCAGACTGCATGCAGTACCACCAAACCAGAACAAACATATAAGGAATTGCTGCTGAAAGAAATATAGCAAGCATTACAAGGAGTGAATGTAAATGGAAAATAGGAAAGCCATAGCAACACATTCCAGTAAAGACACCTAGCAGCCATTCAAGGAGTGAATGTAAAGGCCAAATAGTGAAGCCATAGCAACAAATTGCAAGAACCACTGCTGTATACCAGTTACTCCACAAGTCCCACAGGAAAGCACATACTCCCATTTAAACAGTATTAGTATTATTAGGTGTCAGTTAACATACACACTGAGACGAATAAACTGGAGGAAGCAATAGTCAGGTGTCAGTACAACATGCATTTCAGTGCCTACAACACAGCCTGAAATATGAGAGACATACCAACCTTTACACTCACACAACAGTGTCCACAGCATACCAGCATGGTCCCCACCTTGAAAATCTGAAAGGGCTATGCCTATCTAACATAACATTTTATAGCACTGTCCTGAAATCACAGTGAGAACTGCAATTACCACACAGCAGGCTGCATGCAATTAGTAAATGCTGGCTAACAACTGGTGCAGAGGCCATCACATGCACATGTGCATATACCTACAAAAGCAGCCTGTACTCCCAGTCCATACATGCAATACTTTCATTGCAACATCCGGAGGGAGAGAGAGAGAGAGAGAGAGAGAGAGAGAGAAAAACAAAAACGAAAAACCGAAAGAGACACAGAGACAGCCACTGAAAATAAAACAATACAAAACAGCAAGCTAACCAGCAGCAGCAGTGACAAACAAAGGTAATGTAAACTAATAATCTAATAGTCTACATACTGTGAACCCTCCATATGTGTTAGCAGTCTGTACCTATATATGAAGATGTGCATAGGGCAGGGGACATACTGCAATTGTTAGTGAAGGCTGGACATACATATGTATGTGAAGGATGCTATGTGCACATATCAATGTAGGTTGTAGTGCAATGTACAATGTAGGTTGTACAGTAATGGATGTTTAGCAGTATGTTAGTGTGTGTATTCGTATAATAAAATAAAGGTATATATATATATATATATTATATATATGTATGTATATTTGTATATGTATCTATATATAATATGCATATATGTATACATAGATAGAGAGGGATGTAGAAATAGACATATATAGATAAATAGAATATGTATATACATATATATGTAATAGACACATACATATATAGATATATATAGATACATACACATATACAGACAGATATGAATGTCTACAGATATGTATGTATATGAATATCTCTCTCTCTCTCTCTCTATATATATATATATATATATATATATATATACACATACACATATATATATATATATATATATATATATATATATATATATATATATATACATATATACATATATATATATATATATATATATATATATATATATATATATATATATATATATATATATATATATATATATATATATATATATATATATATACATATATATATATATACATACATATATATATACATACATATATATATATATATATATATATATATATATATATATATATATATATATATATATATATATATATATATACATACATATATATATATATATATATATATATATATATACATATACATATATATATATATATATATATATATATACACATACTAGAGAGAGCCACATGTGTGCAGATGGCACATGTGTGCAGATGTATTGCAACAGGTGCCTGGTGACAAAGGCATGGACTGAACACCAGTGTGGATGCCGAGTACCATACCCCATTCAAAACACTTACACCACTAACCACCATATATGTGGTTGCCTGCCTACTACTGGATGTGTCAGGGAGGGGAACATGGGAAAAGTACAGGGACATGGGAAACAAGTGTACAATAGCCTCCCCTTTGATATTCACAGTAGCACACCAGTCTTGTAATATCTGTACATGGTACGTGTCAGCAGAAATGGTGTGTCAGCTAGTGAAATGTAGGTCACTGTACCCCTCTACACCTCACAATGTCCTAGACGGTATGTACGTCCCATGACAACTACAGAAAGGGAGAAGGACACAGTCATACCTAACAAACAGTGATAATGCCCTCAAACACATTACCTATGCAGAGGGACTGACAAAACCACAGATAGAATGCCTCTCAAACTGCCTACACAGAGGTTACCACTGCTGGATATACATAGTTAAGTCACACCCATAACAGTTGTCCAACAACCATGGTAACACCTCACAATATCCCCAGCCTAAATGACCTATGTCTGTCATCCTTGGCACCGCAGTAAAGAGCACATGGTGGAGGTACAGGTTCCTACCCACAAATAAGCCATACCCTGGAGTAAACCACCCAGCATTAAGAAGCAAGGCTCCCCATTAGTAGATGTCAGACATACCCTGTTGAATGTTATGCAGATAGGTAATATGCCATATGAGTCACCCTGTGTAACTGTTTGACAAGACCAAGTACAATCACATTACATGTGTCCCAAGGGGCAGGGTAGCATAACAGTATGCTGCTGTAGGCCCAGGGCCAATAGCATATTACCTGCCTATGACACAATGCACACACACATGTACTCATTGCAATACCAACTATGTGAGGTGGAATGAGTGTGCCACTGACTGTGTGCAAGGCCTGTAATGGTGTGATTACTCAGCATGACTTTGTGTCTGTCATGGTAGTGTGTGTCCTTGGTGTGAGGCCAGAGAAAGATGTGTCAGGTATTGGGATACAAACATACTACATTGCCATATGTTGTGCTGTGGTTCCCTGTATGTGACTGTGGTGTAGGTATGGTTATGGCAACAAAGACTACAGTGCATTACCAGTAAAATTTGTACTGTGCATTGCATGGGTTGACAATGTTCCCCATACATTACCTTGATACAAACCCCCAGTGTGAGGCTGTGCATTGGACCTCAAACAGTGTGCCGACTGCTGGAGTATACTTGTTTGTTCTATGGAGTGTGCCAGGCACTGTCACACAGTTGTTGGCTGAGCACTGATATGTGGTCATTTACATGTGTATCCCCCAGTAGACAGACAGATGCTATATATGGCAGTTCAGTGATATCACTACAGTAGAGTATTATGCGTGCTATATCACTTGCTCACATATTTTTCTCTTCCTTCCAGGGCAATGGTGCACCAGCGCAACCCCACATACTCTGCTGCAGAGGAAAAGGAGATACACCAGAGCCTGGTGCGGGATTTTGCCACACTCTTTTCCCGCACCAGCCAGAACCAGCAGGAGAGGACTGCACTGTGGCAAGACCTTGTCCGTCGGGTAAATGACATAGGCATGCATAACCGGACATATGAGCAGGTACGCCATCACTGCAGTGATTTAATTAGAAATGTCCGTCAGCGTGTGTCTGATATCCACAGGCAACAGCTTGCCACAGGCGGTGGGGCGGCTATACACCCCCCCCCTCACCAGACTGGAGGGGCTCCTCCTAAGTGTTGTGGTTCCAGCCCAACAACAACAACAACAACATCCACACACATGTGTAATGATGGAGGCTGGAGCCACCTAGCATTAGGACTTGGAGCGTGCAGGTAACATGCCATATCTATAGTTGACTGTTCTCTACACTGGTAGTTTATGCATGTGTGAGGTGTGTACTGTGTTTGTAGCTGTTATCCTGGTAATTATTGTGCAAGAGTGATATTCTCAATATCGGCAGTAGACCTGTGAAAGCCAACTGTTGTACTACTGAACTGTATCATACTCACAGTATCAATGGCACAGCTGTGCCCACTGACAACAAATGTCTTATTTGTGCAGGTCCCTCTGGTGTAACAGCAAGGCAGCCAATCCATGCTGGTGAGTGTGTAATAACAATCCTTTAATACTAATGATAATAATAGTAATAATACCCTCAAATGGTATTGCTATGTGTTTGATTGCAGTTGTGTTTGTGTCTGTGTGTTTGTATCTCATGTACTGAGGAGTGTGCATGTGTGCATGGGCCCAATTAAAAGCACTACACCCTCAGTACCTTGTTCCCCATTGGCCCTTTTTTTTCAATTATAAAGGAATTTCCAATACTATTCTAGCATGTCCAAAGGTCAGTTGTCAATCTCCTCTCCGGTCCAGCTGGTGAATCTGGGAATCTTGAGGCAATGTTACAACTGCCTCATGTACACAGACAGCCCTCTCCTCCTCCCAACAAATTCCAACACATGTGAGAGATGCAACCATACAGCCAAACTGCAGGCTAAGCTCTCTCAACTCAGTAATGGCGAAACCTGTCAGGAGGAGAAGGAAACCACAGTCACTACAATTCCAGTCTCACATAGACCTACCACGACAGCAATCCAAACACATAAACGCATGAAAACATACTCGGAGTCTCTAAATAAAATTCTGCCTAAGCAGCAGACACCTCCAAAGCAGACACACAAGCAACCGCTACCCCAGAACAGAACACGTGCAACACATAGCTCACAAAGCCAGTGTGCCGAACAGTCACAGCCCGTAAGGCTAAACAACATGCCTGATACACTTGTAATAGGTGCCTCTATCGTCAGGTACACTGATGTCCCGCTCACCAGGCTGACAAGGAGAACGTCACGGTGAGATGCCTGTTGGGCGCTATGATCCGCCACATAACACAAGCACACAGGTCACTCCAAGGCATGTAGAAATATGACTCAGTCAGTGTCCATGCCAGTGTGAATGACCCGAGACGTACCTCCCTGGACTACATGATAAGAGACATAGAGGAGCTCTCTGAGCATGTGGCCCAGACTGGTATGACCCTGACCTTGAGTAGCATCTTACCCTCACCAAGAATGATGCCACAATATGTAGACAAGATGATCAATTTCAACAATTGGCCTAAGTTTCGGTGTCATTCAAAGGGGATCCAATGCCTGTCAGCCTGGGATGACATGCTCGACAAGCCACGATGCTTTGCTAGGGACGGCTTGCACCTGTCACCCATGGGCTTTTGGATATTGGCAAAGGCTCTTGCTACCCCCATAGTGCCTTTGCCAATATCAAAACCACCTCCATAGGTATCACAAGGGATAGGAAACTAATAGTAATGCTACTCAATGCCAGCAGTGCAAACCTCAAGATGCATGGACTGGAAACTGTCCTTAGCATGGAGAACATCAATATCTGTGCAGTAACAGAATCCTGGTTCAAGGCTCCCAAAAGCACCCCAGCACTGTCAGGTTATACCTCATACCATGCTTGTCGGCCCCAAAACTTGCACCAAAACAGAACAGGAGGGGGAGTATCAATATTCATCAAAGATACACACACCTCCAGGTTGGTGGCACAGCACGAAGCATCAGAGACTATCCATGTGCAACTAACAGTGGGTAAAACTGCCTTCCAGTTCATTGCCTGGCATACACCACCCTCCCAAACCCAGGAACCCCACTTGGCCTTCCTGAGAACACTGGAAATATGAAGGTCTCTCCAAACACCATTATATTGGTGGACTGCAACTACCCAAACATAGACTGGGAGCATTACTCTGGCTCCAATACCCTAGCTCAAAGGTTCCTAGCATTTATACACTCAAATGCCATGGAACAACTTGTTACCACTCCCACAAGAGGGGGAAACATAAAGGACCTGTTCATCACCAACATGGGGACTCTATGCTCCAGACCACAAGTGTACCCTTCACTGGTAAGATCAGACCATATACTAATCTGACTGGATATTCACATCCCAACCCCACCCCCTGCCCACAAAACCACAGTGTAAAACTTCTCTACAGCAAATTCCACACCCCTCAAAACTGAGGTGGAATCCTTCAAAGCCCCCGGGCCTGTGGAAAATACAGCCCAGACCACAGAATCCTTTATAAACGCATTCTATGAACACCTTCAGGAATGCATGGATCATGCAATCCCAAATAAAAACATGACACAATCCTACAAAGGCAGATGTCCTGTCTGGTGGACCACAGCCATAAGCAAACTATACAATAGAAGGAGGAAGCTACTACACGATAGAGAAAACCCCCCAAAAAGGGGAGGCATCTCTGTTCAGTGTTAGCAAAATGCTACGGGCACTCATAAAATCGTCTAAGGACAGCTTTGAGAGATGAAATGCACAGGACACTAAGGATAATGACAAGGCTTTCTTCAGTTATGTTAGGAACCTGGGTGGGAATTCCCAGATATGCACAGAATTAATCCAAAATGACAGAAGACTACACCAAACCCACAGACATTGCCAACATCCTAGCTGACAGGTTCAGCACAAACTCCCCCCCCCCCACCGAAAGGGCAAATATTTATCCCAGCAGAGTGCTGCCCCCCTGACATCTCAGATGCTCAGGTAAGAGCTGCCCTCTCCAAAGCAAATAAAACAGCATCAATGGGACCAGACGGTGTCCCGGGCTGCATCCTACATGAACTCCAAGATGAGCTAAACCCAGACATAAAACTACTGTTCAATCTCAGCCTTACCACAGGTTATGTGCCCAAAGAGTGGCGTACAGCAACAGTGGTCCCTCTCCACAAAGGTGGTGCCTCAACGGATCCTGGAAACTATCGCCCCATAAGCCTGACTAGCTTGGTCTGCAAAGCTATGGAAAGGATCATCATGGACCTCATGCATAAAGATATTGTGGACCTACAGACACTGGATCCTACCCAGTATGACTTTAAGGGCAGATCCTGCCTCTTACACCTAGTTGATTTCTTTGAAACAGGTCACCAAGGCCATTGACAAGGGGAAGGTGGTCCACACAGCCTACCTGGACCTCGCAAAAGCCTGCGATACAATACCCCACTTGGGCATTATAGATAAGCTCACCAGCTTAAATATACACCCCTATGTCACTAGATAGGTTGCAAACTGGCTCAAGGACAGAACCCACATGGTTAGAATTGCTGCAGCCATGTCAGACTCCAAACCAGTTACAAGTGGTGTCCCACAAGGCTCAGTCCTGGGACCTCTCCTGTTCGGTATATATGTCTCGGAGGTACAGGCCGACATGGAAGGACTGTGGCTGACCAAGTTTGCGGATGACCGCAAACTGGGCACTATAATTGACTCTCCAGCCGACACAACCATCCTCCAAAAGGGCCTCATAGAAACAGACAACTGGTGCCAGAGCCATGGCCACAAGCTAAATGCCACAATGTGTATAGTCATCCCCTTTGGAAAAAACAATCCATTACGTACAGAAGACGTAATTAGGGACATGGGGACCGAAGTTGATAGCAATCTCTCATTTGACGACCACGTGGCCAAAGTGGTTAGAAAAACATTTTATATAGCCCACCTAATCATGACAGGATTCACATCTAGATCAGGGGAGGTCATTGTGCCTCTTTACTCATCCCTCATCAGGACCATAATTGAGTACAATGCCCCTTTTGGGATTTAACTTACCAGACACCTGCAGCAACTGGAAAGACCACAAAAGTACCTCACCAAGAGGATCAAAGGGCTCAAAGAGATGCCATATGCTGCCCGGTTAACATAACTCCATACTCAGTGGCATACGGCCTGCTCAGAGGCGATCTGTCCCAGACATATAATGCCATGTCCAACACGGAAGTAATGGACATGCTGCACCTCTGAAAATCAAACTCCCATCGAGCTTTGTGCTCGAGAGACTTGAAAATCAGCACTGACATCAATAGGACATGCTGGAGGGACAGATTCATAACCCAGAGGCTCCCTTCACTCCGGAATAAAATCCCAGTCCAGGTTAGGCAGAGTCCCTCACTGACTCTCTTCAAGAGGAATCATGATGAGTGGATGGGGGATTGTAGGTGTACCCTGGGTATCACTTCTGTGTCAATGTTAGACAGAGGCACAGTATACTAACCTCAGAAAAGGGCATAGCAACAGTAATCTAAACTGGGTGGCGAAAGCCAAACACACTCTGGCTTGGCTTATAAATGCCCTAGGGCAGATAGCCTAGTATGAACCTATGAACCTATACCCACACCCCCAGGTTGTTGCCACAGTGTGGCGCATCACAGACTATCCACATGCAACTAACAGTGGGTTAAACTGACTTCCAGTTCATAGCCTGCTACGGACCACCCTCCTAAACCCAGATAACCCACTTGGCCTACTTAAGAATACATGAATATCTGCAGGTCTCTCCAAACAACAATATATTGGCCAGCTTCATTTACCCACACATAGACTGGGAGCATTACTGTAGCTCCAACACCCTAGGTGTAAGGTTCCTAGAATCCATACACTCAATTGCTATGTAACAACTTGTTATCACTCCCACAAGAGGGGAGAACATGCTGCACCTGTTCATCACCAACATGTGGACTATATGCTCAAGACCAGAAGTGTATCCCTCGCTGGTAAGATGACACCATGGACTACTCTCACTGTATATTCACATACCAAATGCAGCCCCTGCACAGAAAACCACAGTCATAAAGTTGTGTAATGCAAATTCCATGTATTCACATGAGGCAGGCTTCAGACATGGGAACTATTTAAGGTCACAGGTACATATGTCTATGTGGCACACACATACCTCATGTGTGCATTGACATTACTGATATAATCTGTGTCATACAATATTAAGAACAACACCCCACACACATGGACATACTGTGTGACAAAAACACACATGGCATTTGTAGGATTCAAACCCCTACCTAACTATGTTATGACACTTGAGAGAGACGCATTAGCAGAGTGTGCTATTTGCATTACTGGGAGGTTTTCCTTCTCCTGCTGTACTTATAGGGTGCTGACATCATCAGCGTTTAGAAAGAGAAATGTGCATCATGTAGTGTGTTCTTCTAGTTGCCAAAAGGGACATGTCTTTCACACAAAATTGCACACACACTAACCCCCCTCACCCAAACACACACACATACACTCAGCATTTGCAGGATTCAAACCCCTACCTAACTATATCATGATACTAGAGAGAGACGCATTAGCAGAGCATGCTATTTGCATTACTGGGAGGTTTTCCTTCTCCTGCTGTACTTATAGGGTGCTGACATCATCAGTGTTTAGAAAGAGGAATGTGCATCATGTAGTGTGTTCTTCTAGTTGCCAAAAGGGACATTTCTTTCACACAGAATTGCACACACACTAACCCCCCTCACCCAAACACACACACACACACACACTCAGCATTTGCAGGATTCAAACCCCTACCTAACTATATTATGACACTTGAGAGAGATGCATTAGCGGAGCGCGCTATTCGAATTACTGGGTATCTGTTTTTCTCCTGCAGTATTTATAGGGTGCTGACATCATTATTTATATAGAAGTATGTACATCTATTACTATCTGTCAGTTAGGGGGATAGCATATATATGCATTAACAGCCACCTACTTCAGGGTCAGATATGCACATCAGCACTGCCAGGTTATGTTTTATACCATGCTTTGTGACCACAGGACCTGTAACACACAACACAACCAGTTCAGACCACCCCTCCCATATCCAGGACACACACTTTGCTTCCCTGAGAACAGTGTAGGATACGAAGGTGTTCACATACACCATTACAGTGGTTAACGTCAGGTACAGGTATATTGTGTGGGGGAACTACTCAGGCCTCAACAACATCACCCTACAGCCACTACAATTTGTGAATCCATGTGCTAAGGCAGGACCACTCACCACAGCCACAAGGGGGAATACATATTGGATCTGACCATCTGCAACATGGGGACTCTATGTTCCACACCACCATTGTTAATATCATACCCAACTTTCCCTGGACATCCATATCCCATCCCCACCCCCAGGCAAGGAAGTCACTGCAAACAAAGTATTTATCAAAAGCAGACTTTGCACTTGTGAAGACTGGGGTGGAAGACTTCAAAGGACCCATGCTGGGGGATTATACAGGCCACTCTGCATAATCCTTGACAATTGCATTCTATGAGCATCTGGAAGGTTTGCATTGATCATGCTATCCGAAATAAATCCATGACTCCTCCACAACAGGAGACCTGTCTGGTGTACACCAGCCATATATAAGCTGTACAACAGAAGGAGGGAGCTAATACATTACAGAGCAATATCCCACAGAGGGAGGATGTCTCTGAACAGTATTGGCACGACACTTCAATCCCTCAAACTCATCACGTCAAAGTGTTGACAGTGAAATTGTCCATACATTGCAGATAAGGCTCCCCTCAGTCTGTAATTGACGCTCAATTACTGTTATAAGTCCTCGCCAACCCTCTTCCAGCAAACATCAGCCACATGGATGTGACATTGCAAATTCAACCCCTGGGATCTCCTCTGTGTCCCTGCTTGACGGAGGCACAGCACACTGGCCTTAAACGGTGCCTTCTGTGACCTGCTTTACAGAGGCACAGTAGCCTACTGTACTGGGGAGGCAGACGCCAAGCACACTCTGGCTAAGCTTGTATTCCCTAGGGCAAACAGTCTAGTATTGACCTCTACACCCATATGTTTAATTTTCAGATGCACAATATTTGTTGCTGATAAAGACCTGCAAACAGTTTATTGCCATAGCTTTCCCTGTTTCTATGAACAACTTGTGTATCTGTGGAAGATGTTTGCATATGAGAGGGATCCACTATTTAACTTATGTCTCTGTAGTCATTTAACTGTGTGCACTGGGCAGATTGCTGTATTGTGGTTGGTTCCTGGATTAACACATACAAATACCAGATATGTGTGGCCAACTGCTAAACAGAGACATGGCCTAAGTGTGTGAGCATGCCCAGTTCAGGCTTTCCATGGCTTGTTGCCTGACATATGTCTCATTTATCAAAGTGTGCGAGCATGCCCAGTGTGAGCTTTCCCTATGTTGAAATCTGCAGTCCACCACATTTGTGTTTGTGTGTGAACTTCAACTATATTTCACATTTATAGTTGTGTGTTGGGAGTCATGTTGTGTACTTACTGCCCAACTGCTTTGTGTCTGAACCCAATAGGGATTTTACTGTGCCTGCAGGGTTTCCATGGGATAGTTTGCATACAGTTGTCAACATCCTTTCATACTGACCAAACACTGTAATATCGTATAGTGTACTGGTTCAGTACTTTCACTGTGGTGGACAGTATCCTGGGTTTCAGTCCTATCACTGCTTTAAATATTCATAGTGAGCACACCAGACTGGTTAAGGGCCAGTTGTGTACATATGACCATGTTGCATTTTGTTCGGATATGGACTACTTAAACCAGGCTTGTCCAACATTGGTAGTGTATTCCACAACTTGGGTGGACATTGACAAACACTAGCGATGTACCCTAGGCCATTTCTACTGCTAGTCAGACAGTGTGTTTGTCCTTCAACACACATTGTAACTGGATTTTTACATGACATATTTCAAGGTTAGTGTACTGTGCCTCTGTCTACCCGTGACATTAACAGTGATACCCAGGGTAAACCTACCATCTCCCATCCACTCATCAAGATTCCTGTTGAGGAGAGTCAATGAGGGACTCTCTGGCTAACCTGTACTGGGAGTTTACTCAAGAGTGGAGGGAGCTTCTGGGTTATGGATCAATCACTACAGCATGTCCTATGTATGTCAGTGCTGGGGTTCAGGTCTCATGTGCATAGCTCACTGGCATTCAGATTGTACAAGGTGCAGCATGTTCAATGATTCCAGCTTGGACATGGCTTTATACATCAGGCACAGATTGCCTCTGGGCAGGCAGTATGGCACTGTGTGGAGCTGCAGTTTGTTTAATCAGGCAACACATGGCATCTGTTAGAGCTCTTTGATCCTCCCGGTGAGGTACTTTTGGGGTCTTTCCAGTTGCTGGAGGTGTCTGCTGAGGTACATCCCACAGGACCCATTGTACTCAATTGTGAGGCTGATGAAGGATGACTGAAGAGGCACGATGACCGCCCCTGATCTAGATCTGACTACCTTCATGATTAGGTGGGTATATGGTATATTTCTGTAACCACTACAGCCACATGGTTATCAAATGCAAGATATCTATCAAATTGTGTCCCCAGGTCTCTTATTACTTCTAAAGTACTTAATGGGTTAACACCTATGCAGTAATTGGTGGGCCCTTACTGTTTATCCACAGGGGATGACTATATACTTTTCTGCAATTAGCTTGATGACATGGCTCTGGCACCAGTTGTCTGTTTCTATGTGGCCCTTTTGTAGGATGCTTGTGTCAGCTGGAGGGTCAGATATGGTGCCCAGTTTGTAGTCCTCTGCAAACTTGTTCAGACACAGTCCTTCCATGTTGGCCTGTACCTATGGGAAATATATACCAAACAAGGGGGGGTCCCAGGACCGAGCCTTGTGGGATGCCAGTTGTAGCTGGTTTGTAGTCTGACATGGCTGCAGCATTTCTGACCATGTCAGTTCTGTCCTTGGGCTGGTTTGCAACCCATCTACTGACATAGTGGTTTATATTTAAGCTGGCGAGCTTATCTATAATGAACACATGGGGTATTGTATGGAAGGCTTTTGCAAGGTCCAGATAGGCTGTGTGGACCACATTCCCCTCATCAATGGCCTCGATGACCGTTTCAAATGAGTCAAACATGTTTATGGGGCAGGATCTGCCCTTAAGAAAGCCACGCTGGGTAGGGTCCAGTGTCTGTAGGTCCCCAATATCTTTATTTCTGAGGTCCATGATGATCCTTTCCATAGCTTTGCAGAACAAGCTTGTCAGGATTCTGGGGTGATAGTTTGCAGTATCCATTCAGGCACCCCTTTGTGGAGAGGGACCACTGTTGCTGTACACTGCTCTTTGGGTACATATCCTGTGGTAAGGCTGAAATTGAGCAGTAGTGTTATTTGGCGTTCCATTCTTCTTGGTGTTCATGTTGGATACAGCCCAGGACACCATCTCGTACCACTGATGATGTGTGTTTTGCTTTGAAGATGCTGGCTGTTACCTCAGCATCTGCAATGTCAGGGGGCCAGCACTCTGCTGGGATAGATATTTGGCATTGGGGGGGGGGGGTTTGCACTGAACCTGTCAGGTTGGATGTTGGCAATGTGTGGGTTTGGTGTATTGTTTGTAATATTTGGTAATTCAGAGCATATCTGTGAATTCCCAACAAGGTTCCTACCATCAGTTAAGAAAGCCTTGTGATTATCCTTAGTGTCCTGTACAATTTGTATCTTCATGGGTTCATAGGTTCATACTAGGCTATCTGCCCTAGGGCATTTATAAGCCTAGCCAGAGTGTGTGTGGCTTTCGCCACCCCTTGCTATGTGAATATTATGCCCATTTAAGGTTTACTTTACTGTGCCTCTGTCTAGATGTGACAGTGAAGACCCCCAGTATAAATCTACGATCTCCCATCCACTTGGCAAGATTCCTGTTGAAGAGAGTCAGTGAAGGGCTCTGCCTAACATGGAGTGGGATTCTGTTCCAGAGTGTAGGGAGCCTCTGGGTTATGAATCTGTCCCTCCAGCACATCCTATTTATTTATGTGTTGAGGTTGACATCTCTCGCGGCTCTGATGGATTTGGATTTTCTGAGGTGGAGCATGTCCATCAATTCTGTATTGGACATGGCCTTGTACATCGGGCATACATCGCCTCTGAGTATGCAGTATGTGACTGCATACAGCTGGGGTGTCGTCAGCCAGGCAGCATATGACAAATGTTTGAGACCCTTTATCCTCTTGGTGAGGTACTTTTGAGGTCTTTCTAACTGATGCAGGTGTCGGGTAAGGTACATCCCAAATGGGACATTGTACTCAATTATGGGCCTGATAAGAGAAGAGTATAGGGGCACAATGACCTCTCTTGATGTAGATGTGAATCATTTCATGATAAAGTGGCCAATATAGAAGGTCTTCCTAGCCACGTTGGCAATGTGTCACATGAGAGGTTACTGTCCACTTGTGTCCCTAGGTCCCGGATTACTTCTTCCATACGTAATGGATTACCACCTATGTGGTAATTTGTGAGTACCTTGTTTGGTATTTGGAGAGACATTCATACTCTCCAGTGTCTTCAGGACAGCTGAGTGGGGTTCCTGGGTTTGAGAGGGTGGTCTGTAGCATGCTACAAACTGTACAGCAGTTTTGCCTACGGTTAGTTGCACATGGATGGTCTCTGATGCTTCGTGCATTGTCAGTAACCTGGACGTGTGGGTATCTTTGCTCAATATGGATACTCCCCCTCCTTTTGTGGTTTGGTCCAGGTTTTGGGGCCGAAAAGCATGATATGAGGTATAACCTGGTAGTGCTGGGGTGCTCTCAGGAGCTTTGATGCAGGTTTCCATCACTGCACAGACATCGATGTTCTCCATACTGGGGAGGGCCTCGAGAGCGTGCATCTTGAGGTTTAGACTTCTGGCATTGAGCAGCATTACCCTTATGTTTTTTCCACTTATGTTTTCTAGGGAGGTGGGTTTGTCTTTTCAGCCTTGCCTAGAAAAGGCACTATGGAGGTGGCAAGAGCCTTAGCCAATATCCAGATGCCCAGGGGTGATAGGTGCAAGCCATCCCTGGCATAGCAGCGTGGCTTGTCAAGCATGACATCCCAAGCAGACAGACATTGGATCCCCTTGGAATGACACCAGTAATTGAGCCAATTGTTAAAGCTGATCATTCTGTGTTTGTACTGTGGCATCATTCTTGGTGAGGGGAGGATGCTGCTCAGGGTCAGAGTCATACTGGCCTGGCCTACATAATCGGAGAGCTCCTCTAAGTCTCTTTTCATGTAGTCCAGGGAGGTACGTCTCAGGTCATTCACACCAGCATGGACAATGACTGAGTCATATTTGTACTTGCTTTGGAGTGACCTGCGTGCTTGTGTTATGTGGCGGATTGTAGCAGCCTACAGGCAGCTTACTGTATCATTTTCCTTGTTCAGTCTGGTGAGCGGGACATCAGTGTGTCTGACTATGGAGTCACCTATTACAAGTGTATCAGGCATGTTGTTTGTCCTTACGGGCTGTGACTGTTTGGCACACCGACTTTGTGTACTATGTGTTGCATGTGCTATGTTTGGGGGTAGTGGTTGCTTGGGTGTCTGCTTTGGAGGCCTCTGTTGATTTGGTGGTTTTTAATTAGAGCCTCCGGGAATGTTTTTGTGTGTTTATGTCTTTGGTTTGCAGTTGTGATAGGTCTATGTGAGTGGGTTTGTGGTGTGTGTGGTTACCTTCTCCTCCTGACTAGTTTAGACAGTACTGAGTTGAGAGAGTTCAGCCTCCAGTTTGGAGACATGGTTGCATCTCTCACATATATTTGTATTTCTTGGGGGGAGGAGGGGGTTGTCTGTGTACATGGGGCAGGTGTAACATTGCCCAAGATTCACAGATTCAACTTGCTGTAGCTGGCCTTAGTGGATTTTATGAGTGGCCATATTTTATTGCCATAATACTGATCAGAGATTACTTCCCTTTTTGGGTTTGCTCTATCATGCAGTAGCTTCCTCATTCTCTTGCATGGTTTGGTAATGGCTGGGGTCCACCATGCCAGATGCCTGCGTGTATGGTATTGGCCTTGGTTTTATTTGGGATTGCATAATCCATGCATTCCTGACAGTGTTCATAGAATGCATTTATAAAGGGTTCTGAGGTGTGGCCCATATTTTCCACAGGCACAGGGCCTTTAATGGATTACACATCAGTTTGGAGGAGTGCAACATTTCCTTTACACATGTTTTTCACTGTGGTTTTCTGGCCAGGGACTGTGGTCAGGATGTGAATATCCAGTGTGATTACTCTATGGTCTGATCTTACCAGTGAGGGATACACTTCTCATCTGGCCATAGAGTACCCATGTTGCTGATTATCACATCCAGTATGCTTACCCCTCTTGTGGGAGTGGTATGTTGCTCCTGAGCATTTTGGTTTATGGATTCTAGGAACCTTTGGCCAGGGTGTTGGAGCTGGAATAATGCTCCCAGTCTATGTTTGAGTATTTTCAGTCACCCAATATAATGTTGTTTGGACAGCTTGATATTTCCATGTATTCCAACGTAGGCCAAGTGCAGTTCCTGGTATTAGGAGGGTAGTCTGTAGCAGGCTACAAACTGGGAGGCAGTCTTAGCCACTGTTACTTGACCATGGATAGTCCATGCTGATTCTTGTTGTGGTACCAACATGGGGGTGTGGTTATCCTTGACAATTACTGCTAGTCACCCTCCTTTTGTAGTTTGTTCCATGTTTTGGGGCTGTAAAGCACAGTATGAGGTGTAACCTGGTAGTCTTAGGGTGCTCTTGTGAGCCTTAACCCAGTTTTCTGTTACAGGACAGATAGTAACATTCTCCATGCTGAGGGGAGTTTAGACTGCATGCATCTTGCAGTTTAGACTTCTGGCATTGGGTAGCATTACATCTAGGTTCTTATCCCTTGTGATACCTATGGAGGTGGGTTTGTGTTTTGAGCCTTACCTATTCAAGGCACAGTGGGGGTGACAACAGCCTTTGCCAGTATTCTAAAGGCCAGGACTGATAGGTGCACGCCATCCCTAGCAGGTGGAGTATCGTGTCTTGCTCAGCATGTCATCCCAGGCTGGCACGCATTGGATCCCCTTTGACTAACAGCAATACTTAAGCCAATTATTGTAATTGATCATCTCGTCTTCATATTGTGGCATCATGCTTGGTGAGGGTAGGATGTTAGTCAGGGTCATCAAGTTTGCATATACTACATGGTGTTACATTGCTTAACACATGGCAATAATGCCTCAGGTGGTGCTGCAGGGCTGTCTATGTTGGATGCACATACTACACTCCCTGTATATGTTTGATAGCAGGTTGTGTCAACTTAGGCATCCCTTTTACTATATGTGTGAGTCAGAGAGAGGTATAATTTCCAGGGTTCCTACTGAGCCAGTGCATGTGCTATGCGTTGCCGCTTTGCCAAGGCGAAGGCATACTGGGCACGCCTCCTTCTGCCTACTGGGGCAGGCTCAGGTTGTTCCTCCTCCGAGTCACGCTCTGCCTGTGATTGGCTTGGCAATGGTGGGGGGCTGTTTGGCCCAGCCCTATGCTGGCCCTGCTGCAGCTGTTTTCGCAGAATCATATTATGTAGCATAGCACATACCATAACAATTTGGGTACATGTAGTTGGTGAGTACTGCAAGGCTCCACCAGATGTGTCCAGGCACAGGAACCATGACTTGAGCAGCCCAAACACACGCTCGATTACATTTTGTGTTTGTGCGTGTGCCTCATTATGGCGTTCTTGTTCAGGTGTGTGTGCATTTCTGATGGGTGTAATCAGCCACAGCTCCAGTGCATAGCCAGCATCCCCCACTAATTGACCATGTGGGATGTCCCCATTGGCAAATGTCTGGTACAGCTGCGTCAAATGCCAGATATGGGAATCATGGTAGCTTCCAGGGCAGCCAGCACACACATTCATTATTAAGCCCTGGGCATCACACATGACCTGGCAGTTGATGGAGGGGAAGCCCTTGCGGTTAATGTAGGCCCTACCCCACTCACCGGCTGGTGCTTTGATGCGTATATGCGTACAGTCTATTGCACCCACTACCTCAGGGTATTCCGCTATTTGCTGGAAGAGATGCATATTGCTGGCCAATACCTCACGGGAATATACACGCTCACCGTCATGTGCTGACATGGCATCCAGGAACTGGTGCAGTACCCTGGATGCTGATGCCTGTGATATCCACATCATATCACCAGTTGGTCTCTGTAAGATACCTGTTGCTAGTATTCTTAGGCCAACACATACCTTTGTTTCCACTGAGATGGGTTCCCCTCTGTTGGTTCTGTGTGTGAGGTGTGGCCTGCACAGCTCAACAATTTGCTGCAGGAGGTCTCTGTCCACTCTATAGTGCTCCACTATCTCCAGCTCATGTAACCCCTGGTAGGTGACCCTGGGCATGTACACTCTTCTCCATCTCCTCACTGTGGGTTGTCCGGCAGCATTTGCATAGTCACCACCCTCAGCAAGTTGCATATGTCTCCTTATAACAGCTATGGCATCCCCTAGCATTTTTGGTCTGAGTGAAGCTTTTTCAGTTTTCACTTCTAATAGCTTACTCCTCTGTTGCAGTGTCTCTTGAGAGAAACATTCTGCACTGTTGTTTGCAGAGTTTTAAGTGCTGGGCTGGGCTACTGTTCTGCCTGTGTAATTGCCTTCTTCTGATTGTTTTCACCTGCTCTAGCTCTGCCAGTAATCGCTGCTAGCTTCCTACTATTTCCCATGCTTCCTTTTTCCCCTTCTGTTTCCTCAGGGGGGAGCGACGCTCATACAAGTGAAAACATGCTCACAGCGGCTAACATGCGCGCACACATGCTTAGACGGACTATAATCTGCTTATTCGGGTTAAAACGCACGCACACCAGCGCAAACAAGCTGACAGGTGTTTAAACAGGCTCCTACATGGTTATTCTGCCTTAAACGCGCGCACTCACACTTACACGCGCGCACTCTAGCTTACTCATGCCTACCAGCGCGCAAACGCGCGCATGCACGCCCTGCAAGAAACTTGCCATTTCTTGGCTTTCCCATGCCTACTTGTTGACACTCCTCTTTCCATGATGTGTGACTGACAGCTTTCACATGCCACTGTGCTCCAATGAGCTGCATTCCTTTCATACATTCCACCCTGTGATGTCACCTATCTCCTACTCTGTTACTCCCCCTTATCCTACTCCTACACTGCATGGAATATGCTCATTTCCTATGTAACAGTACGATTCACTATCCTACCACTCATTTACATAGGATTGCCTACTAATGCTTAGTTACATGTCTTACACTCCGCTTCCCCCCTTAGCAACTCCTACTCAGTGGCCATGTTGTTTTAGCCTGCTATTCCATTCCATTGTAAATTCATGCTTTGCATAAACCCACATTTGTGGGTTTAATTTTTTTATTTTTCTGGTTTTTTATAGTGCAGCCCGTTTGCGTGGTGCTGCGCTACGTTTAAACATCGGCGATCTCCGAAAAAAAAAACATTTTTATTTTATGTTTGCATCAGGGTACGTTGCCAGTGGCCACATATTTTGCCATTGGCATGCTGCCTGGGACATTTGCAACCTTTATTTGGAGCTGACAAGGCTCCATTGTGTTATTTGCAGAATGGTCCTCCGTTATCAACTGAGTACATTTCTGCAGATAACACGGCTCTTACACGGGCAAGTTTCTGCTTCCTGGATCATGAAATTACCTCATTTGCATGCCTTTCGGCTGCAAGTGAGGTAATTAGCATATCCACGCCCTGTCCGTGTAAGAGCCGTTTTAGGTGCTCTCTTACACGCACATTCAGGCTGTTCCTGGATTGAGATGGCTGCATGGAGTCTTACACTACCCTTAGACTCCGTGCAAGCCATCGTGAATACTGCCAATTTTCTTCTGGCTCAGATTCCCAGTTCTCTGTGGTAGAAATCTGGGAGACATAATGTAAATAGATTTTTTTGTACATCAGGTTCCATATTAGAACCTGAAGGGGAGGGGGACCTTTTACTTTTAGAATGTGGATAAAACTAAGACTGAAGGAAATGAAAAGCTTTAACTAAGCCTTTGGCAAAAGAAAACAACTTCATTTGATTAGCTCAAAGAAAAAGTTGACAGAACAGACATATGCTTTATCTTACCAGTCCTCTTCCTGGGAGTCTCAAGGGGAAAAGAAACATTCCAACATCCTGTCCTCTCCCCGGGTAACCAATCCCTCAGTAGGGTAGTGTAAAGGTTGAACATCTACCTCCTCTTTCAGTCCCAACAACAGTGTTCTCCCCTGATGAAGTGGATATACAAGTGGCCTTGGTGGATGTGACTATCTTCCTCTCTTGGTGATTTCATAAGGAACAATGCTAAAAGAGTCAAGAGGAGCAGACTGATGGTCCAAGGGCTCAGACATGGCTACAGCAGTGTTGCCTATAAAAGGCTGCAGCACAAATGGTTTCAGAATATAACAGAAGGAACTGGAACCCTTCTTAATGATTTTGTGGGTTAAAATAATTTTTTTGATTTTCTAAGTGTAAGAGTAAAGGATTATGACTGCGTCTAAGAATTTGGGGCGTAAACAATGTACAATTAGACCAGGAATAGACCTTATGATCCTCCCCCATGCAAAAAAAGACAGGCTATATGGTGATCTTAATAGGAAATTTGTCAACCATACAGACACCTCACCTTTCTCATAGATATAAATCACAAAAAAGATACACATTTTCACACAAAAATGGGAAGTCTTTCTCCAATGGGGTACTTATCTGCCCCAGTGATGAAACTAGCAGACTACTGAAAATGAGAAGCAGCAGCTAAGACAGTATCTTACTGGTAGCTTCAATGTCAGGAATGTTCTGAATTTTAGCACCTGTACATCTATTTTAGTCCAGGCATGCTATTGTGCCTCATCAGACGCATGAGCATGTGGAAGGTGCCCTAATGCTCTGGAAGCTGTCCGAACATCTAATTGTTGGCAGGATGCATCTCATGTATATCTTAGGATACTGCAACAATGATCCAGTGATGAACATCAGCATGGCCTTTGTTTTATCATTAACTGTCTGGCCTCAAGCATAGAGCAGAGGATAGAAGGGTCATTCTACAACCTAGCCTGAATAAATTCAGGCTAAGGAGCTGACCCAGGAATTGCGATATATATGCACTGTAAAGTATGCACATAATCACAATGAATGAGTGAAGAAGTGTTAAACGTAACTGGAATTAAAGAACTTCCACTGAACTACTCTAATGTAGAAGTCACATAATACACATGCACAGCTACTGGTAATTCCCTTAGAGACACAACTACATGGCGCATCCATCTCAATTCTAAGTGCATGCAGAAATTCTACACTACACTGTTATTCAATAAACACTGACACACTAAAACTGAAATATTTTTGGCATTACATTTACTTCAAAGTGCAGAAGAAAATACTACATCTTATTATACACAGCCACTGTTCACAGTGTCTTCCTGATCAGTCTTCATTCATTCATTCAAAGGATTGACATTCTGTGTATTGAGTACTGGTTCACACTGAGTTGAAGAAGAAAGTACAGTTAGAAGATGTTTGAATTCCTCACTGCTGCAACAGCCTTTTGGCTATATGTGTGGTATCACACCTAGGATACAGCAACCAGCAAGCTTCATATAGCTCTGGTTTTCTCTCACACTTTCACTCTGACTGCTGACTGGACAGTGCATTGCAGGTAAATCAGCAATCAAAGTGAAGAAATCTTTGGGACTTTCTTGCCCATAAAGAGAGCAAACACTTACTCACCCTGAGCCTCTACAGATATAATAGAAATCCCAAACATTACATCCCAACAATTAACTGTATACAAAAGGGGATGGTGGGTGGGTGCGGCCGCTGCAGCAGAGAAGAATTCAAACATCTACTGTTATGGTAAGTTTACCTTAGACCATTGTACTATGATCATCATTCTTGTTGCTGCAGTGGCGGTCTTTTGGTAATGTAGTTGGTTACTGAAGCCTATCCTACCTAGGAGGAAGAAGGACTAATGATCCAGGAGCCCCTGAAGAATGGTCCCAGTAAAGCCAGTTTTAGAACTAGAAAATTAATTCATTTTGCAATGCTTTATAAAAGTATGCACAGAGGACCACACTGCTGTATCTAGAATGTTTACGTAGTCTACCCCTTTCTAATATGCCAGTGTAGATGCCAAGGCCCTACCAGAATGTGCCTTGATACTGCCTGGAAGTACAACAAAATGTAAAAACTGGAGACAACCACTTTGAAATAGTCTGTTTTGGCATGGGTTGCATAAGAACTAAAGAGCTGACCCACTTTTCTAAAAGGGCTTAGTTCTGCCTAGATAGTACCAAAGCAGCTTATACACATCCAGAGTATGTAGAATCCATTCTTCCTGGTTCTGAAGATCTGAATGAAAACACAGTGAGATTGATGACTTGTTTCAGAGTGAACTCTGAAACAGCTTTGAGAGGGGACTGTTCTTAATGAGACCACGTGGCTTGCAACTCAGATGCTCTTCTTGCAGATGTCAAAGCAGAAGAGTACAGTCTACCATCTGATGAATCTCAAATCTGCCTGATAAGCTGGTTCAAAAGAAAACATTGTTAACTTTTCGAGCACAAAATTAAAAATCCCTAGAAGGAGGCACCAGTTTTCTAGGGGGCCTAACATAGAAAACCCTCTTAAGACACTGTCTAGCCAAAAAAAAAAAGAAAGGGGTTTCTTCGTGGCAGACATGCTGAAATGGCTGCATGATCTACCTTGATAGAGGAATAAGACAGGCCAGAGGAAAGTAACTCAGACAAATATTTCAGAACCAGTGTTACATAACCAATAACTGGGTCCCATCAAGGATTAAGCACCAACTAGAAAAATCATTTCCACTTGTCAATATAAGATCTCCTAGTGGCAGGTTTTCTTGCCTCCTTTAGTGTCCTCATGAAACAGGTGTCTAAAAGGAACAAAAAATTGGAGCACCCAGGCAGTCAGCTGAAGATGTTTGACATTGGGATGTATCTAGTCTGTGAGGAAGATTGTAGTAATTCCCCTTAGCCAGTTCCATAAGAAGAGATAACCAATGTTGCCTGGGTCAAAAAGGGGTAACAATAATTATTTTTGTAGAGTCCTTCTGAATATTCAGAATTATTTGGATATCAGTGGAAAGGGTAGAAATGCAGAGAGGAACTTTCCAGACCATGTGAATGAAAATGCATCCATTTTTCATGCTTGTTTTCAAGGATCCCTTGTTCAATCTCTTTTGAAAGGAGACAAACAGATCCTTTACAGGGGGTCACACAACTAGACCAAGTCCTAGATGACCCCCCCATTCAACTTCCATTCAAGAGGGTCTGCCTTAGTCTTGCTCAACTTGTCTGATACTATATTTTTCTCTGGCAAAATGCATAATGCTTGGAGAGCTAAAGATTGCTGTATGACTACCTCCCAAGCCATCGCTGCCAGCCTGCACAGGGACTGCAATCTTCTGCCCCTCCTTGCTTATCTACCTCACCACTGTGGTGTTCTCTGTAATCACCTGAAGAGGTCCAAGGACCACAAATAGAGAGATTTCAAGACAGTAAGAAGCTGAGATCCCTTATAAGATCCTCCAAAGCTAGCTACGAAAACAAAATTGCCACTAAATCCAAGGACAACCACAAAGCATTCTATGGCTATGTCAAGAATCTAGATGGCAACACCCAGATCTGCTCTGAGTTACAGCACAAAGGCATGAAAATTACAGAACCAACTGATATTGCGAATATCCTGGCAGATTAGTTCAGTGATAACTTTACCCCCCTCTTATCCCCTAAAGGGCCCATATCTATACAGGAAGAATGCAGAGTCCCTGTAATTACAACTATGCAGGTAAAAGCTGCGCTCTCTAAAGCCAAACACACAGCATCCATGGGACCGGACAACATCCCAGGCTGCGTTTTACATGAACTTCAGAATGAACTGGCTCCCCACTTAAGCACCATGTTCAATAATAGCCTCACATCAGGCTTTGTGCCCACTGAATGATGCACAGCAACAGTTATCCCACTCCACAAAGGGGGAGCCACCACCGATCCCGGGAACTATCGAACTATTAGCCTGACGAGCCTGGTCTGCAAGATCATGGAATGTATCATCATGGAACTCATAAACAAAGAAATTGGTAACCTCCAAACTCTGGATCCCACCCAGTTCGGGTTTGTGAAAGGCAGATCATGCCTCCTGAACCTGATCGATTTCTTTGAGGCAGTCACCAAAGCCGTGGATGAGGGTAAGGTGGTTCACACAGCCTATCTTGACCTCGCCAAGGCTTTCAACACCATCCCCCATTCTGGAATTATAACTAAACTCACTAAACTAGGTATAAATCCCTACATCACAAGATGGGTTGCTAAGTAGCTCACTGACAGAACCCACTCTGTAAAAGTTGCATACTCCAAATCTGACCTCAAAGCAGTGACAAGTGGAGTACCACAGGGTTCCATCCTGGGACCTCTCCTGTTTGGTATCTACTTCTTTGAAGTACAGGCTAACACAGAAGACCTCTGGCTAACGATGTTCGCAGATGACTGCAAACTAGGAGCCATAGTCAAGTCCCCAAATGATGTGGACATCCTACAGAAGGGCCTCACTGAGACAGATGCCTGGTGTCAGAGCCATGGCCTCAAGCTCAATGTCAAAAAGTGCAGTGTCATCCCCTTTGGTAAAAACTCTGTACCCATGAACTACAACATAGGCAGCAATCTACTTAACACCGAATGCATGATAAGATGATAAGAGACCTTGGGATCCAGGTGGACAGTAGTCTCTCCTTTGATAGTCACATCCCCACAGTAGTCAGGAAGTCCTTCTACGTGGCACACCTCATCATAAAAGGGTTCTCATCCAGGAAAAAAGAGGTCATTCTTCCCTTCTACTCATCACTCATTAGACCCATTATAGAGTACAATGCCCCTTTTGGAATGTACCTCACAAGACATCTGCAGCAGCTGGAAAGGCCACAGAAGTACCTCACAAAGAGGATTACTGGCCACAAACAAATGCCCTACACTGACCGCCTCAAAAAACTCCAGCTTTACTCCATAGCGTATCTCCTACTCTGAGGTGATCTCTGCCTAACATATAAAGCTATGTCAAACTCAGAGGTGTTGGACATGCTACACCTAAAGAAATCCCAATCCCTCCGAGCTACATGCTCTAGGGACCTAAACCATGTCACCACAATAAACAGGACATGCTGGAGGGATAGATTTCTGTCCCAGAGACTTCCTATACTCTGGAACAAGCTACCCATCTATGTCAAGCAAAGTTCTTCATTAGCACTCTTCAAGAAAAATCTTGAAAAGTGGATGGAAAATAGGAAATACACCCCGGGGATCACTTCTGTGTCTCTGCTCGACAGTTGCACAGGAAAATAACTTTCTTGGGTGGCGTAAGCCATGGAACCTTGCTGGCTAGGCTTACATAGGCCATTGGGCCTATAGCCTAGTACCTACCTATGAACCTATGGCTCACAGCCAACATCTTTGACATTTTTGTGCTTTCGTCTGTATGAGATGTTCCACAGGCTGTGCACCTTTACCCCCACAGAAACTGCTGCCGAAGCAAAATCTGAAGCATCTAGTTACAGAGTGACTTGGGATCTGAGGAGAGAAAGGAAAACTTGGATTTAGAGCCATTTTCTGTCTGCACCAGTACATTTACTTTTTGACAAAGCCCAAAACTGGAATCTGAAATTCCAGAGGATGAAGATATTATGTTCATGCATTTTTTAACAAACCACTAAATATTCCTCATGTGTAATCAGGCAAATAGAATCATAAGAATCATAGATGACATGAACCCTGGACTCCTGATATAGTTTCTTACACAAGTCTGAGACTGACTGCAGCTTGGAAAGGTTTATAGATTAAAAACACATTTGCCTGTGCAAGAAAATCCTTTTACTGAGAGCTATCTAGAAGGAGCCTATAAACACAATCCTGTGTAATGAAGTCAAGGAGGATTTTTGTATTTTTATACAAGTTGTAAGAAGGGATGAAACCCATGTTATGCACATTTAACATCTGGGAAATGGCTCTACAAGTATAAGTCATATAAATAAGGAAATATGTGAATGTCCTGTTGTCTGCAATATGAGCTATCCCTGGAGCTAGACACTTTGTAAATCACCACTGGAGATATAGATAACCCAAAGAATTATGGAAAACAATAAATAAATAAATAAATAAACAAATGTGACCCAGACACAGAGAATCTGAGAAATTTCTTAAAGCTGGTGGCTATAAGAAAGTGATAAGCATCCTTTAGGTCTAATGTCACCATGACACTATATGAAAGAATGAGAGGTAACAGAGTTTTAAGGGTCAGCATTTTGAATTTTGGCGCTTTCACATACAGATTGAAAAAGGAAAGATCTACAACTGGTCTCTATAAAAGCTCTTTCTTTAGTACCAGAAACATTCTGGAATAGAAGCCTTTGCCCATTTGATCTAAAGGCACTTGTTCTACGACTCATAGGGTGAGTAAATGATGAAGAACCTGGAGTAACAAAAACAAAAACAAAAAAAAACTTTGGTTCAGAGGACGGAGCGAAATTCCCCTGAAAGAAATTATTTGTGACCCCCCCCCCGAACCACTTTTAGCACCCAAGAATCTGAAACAGCCTGTTGCCGAAGGGGAATGTAAAGAGCCAGCTTCTGGGAATGATTACAAGATGGGGCAGGAGAGGAGGTAACAGGAGGCAGAATGCTGGCATAGTTATTATGAAGTATTAAACTGTCCATTTTTTTTAAAGATCCAGTGTTTCTTGTTCTCTTGCCATCTCTTTTTTGGTACTAGTTTGCCTTGAGATGTCAGGGATTGCTTGTTTTGCTTTTTAAAAGGAAGAGGATTTGGGAAATGTGTAAAGAGGGTTAAAAATCTTAAGATGCTCCCTAAATTTACCTACCCAGGTATATCTCCTCAAAACTGTTGCAGAAGTAGTGGCCTTAGACACAGTATCTACACAATCATACATACTCTTCAAAGCTTGTTTAGCTGCTCAAGATTAGAAACAATGAGCTTCAGAAGTGAGCTATCCCTGGAAGAAAGAGAGGCAGAGGTTACCCTTAAACTGTCTGCGCAAAACAGAATAAACTTCCACATATGTAGCTGGTAGTTGAAAATTCTAAAAGCTAAAGTGGAAAAGGAGAAAATTCTCTTACAAAATCAATTCAATACCCTGCCTTCTTTGTCCACACTGGAGAAATTTGTACTGACAAACAGTCTGCTTCCATCTGGTAAAGATGCTGATATAGCAGCTGGATCTGAGCTAAGACGATTAAACAAAATCTTTTTAGTTTATATAAAGTCCCTCAAACTAAAGTCTATCAGTCTTTTTGGGGACTGAAGGTTGAGAGTCAGGATTATTAGAGAGACAATAAATACATTCTCCTAGACTGGCAAAATGGAAGGAGGGTGTAGAATGGGGTATATCCACTTGTAGCATATTACAATATCTCCTCAATACAGGGGGAATGTCTGCTTGTTCCCAAAAAAATATGTCATTCATCCTGGAAATAGTCACAGGATCATAGGAGGTTCCTAGGCCAATGGCCCTGGGGCCCTTACAAGCGTAGCCAAGAGTTTATCCCCAAAAAGAAACCTCAGTCAGCACCTGTCACCCCAGTCAATGTGGGGCACAGGTGTAACCCCTGGGATGAATTTGTGGTTTCCCATCCACTCATCAAGGTTGCACTTGAAGAGACTCGGCGAGGTGCTCTGTTTGACGTGTATGGGAAGTCGATTCCAGAGACGGGGCAGCCTCTGGGAGACAAACCTGTCTCTCCAGCAAGTTTTGTTAATGTCACATATTAGGTTCAGGCCTTTTGAGTGGGTAGTGCCTGAGAAGTTAAGACCTACAGCTATGGAGCATTTCTAGTAGGGTAGGATAGGGTCCAAGATTGCCTTAAAGGTGAGACACAGATCACTCCAGAGCAATCTGTACAATACCGAGAAAAGTGATAGTGATTTGAGCCTGTCTGCATAGGACAAGTGTTGGAGGCCATGGATTCTCTTTACGAGGTATTTCAGTGACCTTTCCAGTTGGTGCAGATGTTTCAAGAGGTACATCCTAAACAGGGCATTATACTCAATTATTGGTCTAATAAGGGAGGAGTATAGAGAGGTAATAACCTCCTTTTTTCTGGATGCAATCCCTTTACTTATGAGATGAACCAAGTAAAAGGCTTTTCTGACCAATGCGGTTACAAGATGGTCGAATGTGAGGTTATCAACCTGAGTGGCCAGGTCTCTCACCACAAGTTGTGTGCTTAGGGGGTTGCCATTGATGTGGTCATCAGTAGGGGATCGTGCTTGATGTCACATTTTTTTGCATTTAGCTTGAGGCCATGAATTTGGCACCAGTCATTAGTTGCAGTATGTTAACATCATTTGGGGAGTCAATGACAGCACCCAACTTACAGTCGTTGTCAAACTTGGTCAGCCACAGGCCTTTTGTCTTTGCCTGTACCTCCGAGAAACAAATGCCAAACAGCAGGGGGTCCCAGGACAGATCACTGGGGAACTCCACTAGTGACAGGTCTGCTATTGGAGGTGGAGGTGCCTATTTGCCTATTTTGACTTTGAGGGTCCTGTCGGTGAGCCAGTTGGCCACTCAGCTGATGAGATAGGGATTTACGCTAAGTTGTGTTAGCCTTTTGATG
Organism: Protopterus annectens; assembly: GCF_019279795.1. Classification (NCBI taxonomy): domain Eukaryota; kingdom Metazoa; phylum Chordata; order Ceratodontiformes; family Protopteridae; genus Protopterus; species Protopterus annectens. The sequence continues at coordinate 273,799,028 of NC_056737.1, forward strand.
ATGCCCGAGTGGGGGATTGTGTCAAAGGCCTTGGCCAAGTCAAGGTAAGCTGTATGTACTGACTTTCCCTCATCCAGGGCCTTGATGACAGTCTCAAAAAAGTCAACCAGGTTCAACAGGCAAGATCTGCCCTTGACTAATCAGAAGTGGGTGGGGTCAAGTGCTTGGAGATTGCCTATGTCCTTGTTTATGAGATCTATAATAATAACATGCTCCATGGCTTTATAGATCAGACTTGTCAAGCTAATGGGGCAATAGTTTCTAGGGTCGGTAGTGGAATCACCTTTGTGCAAGGGGATGACAATGGCGGTTCTCCACTCTGCTGGAATGAATCCAGTACTTAGGCTGTGGTTGAACAGGGTGCTCAATGGCGAAGCCAGCTCTTGCTGGAGATGGTGCAGAATACATTCTGGGATACTATCAGGTCCCATGGAAGTTTGTGGTTTTTGCCTTGGATAGGGCCTGTAACACTTGATCTACAGAGATGTGAGGTGTAGGACAAGTATCGGGGATGCTGAAAAGGCCTTTGGGGGGGGGGCAGTGGGAGTGAAGTCTGCACTGAACCTATTTGCTAGCAGGTTGGCTAAGTCAACAGGATCAGTGTAAGTGATACTGTTAAGTACTAATTCAAAACAAACCTGGGCTTTGCCACAAAGGTTCCTGATGTCATTTAAGAAGACTTCTTGGTTTCCCTTTGTTATGGAGGCTAGTTTTGATTCACAATTGGCCTTGGAGGTTTTCACTAGTGATCTAATTTGCTTGTTGAAGCTAAGGAGGGAGTTTTTCCAATTTGGAATTTGTTCCCTTTTACCCTTGGACAACAGTTTCTTCCTTTTGTTGTAAAGCCTGTTGACAGAGGATGTCCACCAAACAGGTTTGTGTTTCCTTGAGGAGCAGGTTTTAGTTCTATTGGGTATAGCGGAGTCCATGCAGTTGTACAGGTGCTTGCAAACTGCACTGGCGTACTGTTCAGCATACTTGTCTGCATCCTCTGGGGGGGGCAGTGGTGTGAAGCTACAGATACCCTCCCTTAGGAGGCTGTAGTCAGCTTTTGAGAAGTTTTTTAGCTTGATTTCAGCTAGGGTGGGGGGTGGGACAGAAACTTCGAATGAGACAGTCCGATGATCTCATCAAACCAGGGAAGGACATACCTATGGGAGTGGTGCAGCGGTCACTCATGTTGGTGAGAATCAAGTCCAGAACACTATCTCCCTTTGTGGGGGATGAGACGAGCTGGTCAACTGCATTAGAATTGATGAAGTTGAGAAATTTTTGAGACAGTGCATTAGTGCAAGAATAGTTCACCCAGTCTATGGTGTGGCAGTTGAAGTCAGCAAGGATCAGGGTGTTAGGGGGTACTTTGACGGAGCCAAGTAGGTCCAGGTAGGAGGAGTGGGTGTCCCGAGTCATGGAGGGGGGGGGGTCTATATCTGGCTATAACTTGGCTGGGTGTCTTGCCAATTGTCAGTTGCACCTGGAATAGTTCTAGTGTATCATGCTGGCAAACCAGGCTGGAGGCGTGTTTGTCTTTAATGAAAATAGAAACTCAACCACCCTTACTCTTCCCAGCCTCATTTTAGGGTTGGAATGTGTGGACTGAGGTATAGCCTGGTAAGGCAGGGGTACTCTCTGCAGCCTTGAACCAAGTTTCTGTGACTGCACAGATGTCGGCATCTTCCAGTGCGAGAAGAGCCTCCAATTAGTGCATTTTCAGGTTTAGGCTTCTAGCATTAAACAGCATGACCTTCAAATTGCTTTTTGACAGATCTTATGTTGGAAGGTTTGTCTTTGAGACATTGCCTAAAGAAGGCACAATAGGGAGGTGAGAGCCTTGGCCAGGATCCGGAAACCTAGTGGTGACAAGTGAAGGCCATCTCTGACAAAGCATCACGGCTTGTCGACCATGTCATCCCAGGCAGACAGATATTGGATCCCCCTTGGAATGACACCAGAAACTAAGCCAATTGTTGAAGTCAATTATTTTTTGTTGGTATTGAGGTATCATTCTTGGGGAAGGTAGGGTGCTGCTTAGGACTAGGGTCATACCTGCCTGGAACACATACTCTGAGAGTTCAATCATGTCTCCCTTCATATAGTCCAGGGAGGGATGTCTTAAGTCATTCACACCAACATGTACAATGACAGAGTTCTACTTGCACTTGTTGTGCAGAGACTTAAGTGTGTGCATGATGTGGTGGATTCTGGCACCAGACAGACAACTGACCGTGACCTTCTCCTTGTTGAGCCTGGTGAGGGGGACATTGGTGTGTCTTACAATTGAGTCAACAATGACTAGTGTGTTTGGTTTATTGTTATGTCTTGTGGACTGTGATGATTTATTGTTTTGCCTTATGGGCTGTGTTTGTGAGACACTGGTGTGTTTTCTGCTGCATGTGATATGTTTGGCGTTGTATGTGGAATGTTTGTGAGTGTGTTTTGGAGGTCTCTGCTGTTTAGGTAAGTTCTTATTGAGGACCTTTGCATAGGTGTGTGTGTGTGTGTGTGTGTGTGTGTGTGTGTGTGTGTGTGTGTGTGTGTGTGTGTGTGTGTGTTGTGCTTGGCTATATGATGTGAGTGGTGTGGTGTTTGTGCTGGCAATCTCTTCAGGATTACTGACTGTGGCATGAGAGAGCATGGACTCCAGGTTACTGATGTACATGCATTTCTCGCAGGTGGAAGAATTATGTGCTAGGAGAAGAGGGTTGTCAGTAAACATGAGGCAGTCACTACACTGTTTCAATATGCCAATGTCGACCAAGCTGGCAGGAGAAAGTGATGGGAATTGTCCAGACATAGTGTTCTGAATGCTTGGGCATACTTACGGAGAGAGGGTTTTCTTAAGGGTTCATCCACAAGAACCTTCTTTAATGTAAAGTAACTGACCTGAAGCACAAGTGCTAAGACCAAAACTTAAAATGCTTAGAATAACAGATGAATTTAATTAGGCTACTAACAAGCAGTAATAAATGCAGCAGAATAAAAGCACTTGAACACTTAAGAGCACACAGCAAAAATAAAAGTATGAAGAACAGAATTACAGTAAAAGCAACTAAAATAAAGTGAATTTTTTTAAGTGGCGAGGGAGGAAACAGAAGATAGTTCAATGTTAGGGAACTAAGGGGGTTGGCCTGCCCAAATGCTCTCTCTCCCTACTTAGTACACTGAGCTGATGAGATGGGGCAGTTTGGAGTGTTCAAAGTCAAAGAAGCAAGGGGGTAGTCCTACCCAAATAATCTCACTGCACTATGTTGAGTGATCAAATGAGATTGGACTGGAAGCAGTGACCAAAATCAGATTTACAGCAGGGATGGGCAAATCCAAAGCTACTACACTTTTGTACAAAAAAAACCCAGTAGACAACAACAAAGGACAGAAACAATAAAGCAAATATATAAATACAGCACAGTGCAAATTGAGTTGCAGAAAGTGTACTTATTAGTTTGGAATATCAGAAGGTAATAGATTCCAACTATGCTCACAGCCAGGAGAATTTAGATTTGCTAAATCAGTCAGAGAAAAAAAATCCCCAAAGGAGGTGGAGAAGATCAAATTTCCTCAAAATTAGGGTTAAGGGCTTGGAAATTTAAAGGAGAAGAAGCCCTGTCCCTACCATGTCAGAATCCTCTGACAAGTTTTCCTCAGGAATTTCTTTAGAGACACTGCCCACCTATAAGGATTTCTGAGCACCAGGATTAAACAGCCTGTAACAATTCCCTGACTAAGGTAAGAAAATCATATTTATGAACACACACCATGTCTAATCTTCTGTTTTTTAACTTACAGGTAATACCCTGGAAAAAAAAACAGACAAGGAGATGGCACTTCAGCCCTATCAAGAGGTCTCTTTCTCTAGTTAGTCCTAGAAGTATCTCTTAGGGTATCTTCCAGACCCAAAGAAGATGGCTCTCTCATGCCTGCATTGGACACTGGGACAGTTGAAGAGGACACTGCTGATCCCCAGTCCAAGGTGGCTGAAATTACTATACCAGAGAAACCAGGAGAAGTAAGTGAGTGATCTGAGGAACAACGGCTGGCCACTGAAGGTTCACTCACAAAAGGCTGAGGAACTATCTAAGCCCGCAGTGGTGGCAAGCTTTACTGTGTGATTCGCTTTTTTTTTTTTTTTTTTTTTTTCAGTAAAACAGCAGAAGAACCAGTAGGACCAAAGTATCCACTCCACTTCTGTTTCCTTGCCATTCCACCATCCTAATTCAGTCAAAAATTAACTGTCACTTGTGTGCTTAAGCATTTTATAGGTCATAGGAGATTACTAGGCTACCGACCCAGAGGTCATTTTAAGCTTAGCTGTTTCATCCCAATGTAATACCATAGAAATGCTAGTCAATACCCAAGATTGCATTTAGTGATGACTGCCCATGTACAGGAGGGTTGTGGGCTCTATCCCCAGTAAGAATTTACTGTGCCCATCCACTCGTCCAGGTTCCTCTTCAACAGTGTCATAGAGGTGCTCTGTTTCACATGAATTGGTAGCCTGTTCCAAAGACGAGGTAGTCGCTGGGAGATTACTCTGTCCCTCCAGCATGTCCTATTTAAGTTGCAGGCCATATTTAGGTCCCAGGAATGAGTAGCCCTAGTCCCATTTGATTTACGGATATGCAGCAAGCTCATTAAGTTTGGGTCTTGGATTGCTCTGTAGGCCAAGCATGTGTCTTCCCTAAGAATTTTGAACTGAATACTTGTCAAATAGTACCTACATTTCTTAATTCTGTCAGTTACAAAGCTTGAAATGGAATACAATGGATGCCATCACTAATTAGTTAGTCAGTAGTTATGCAGCCCCAGGAAAGCTGCTCAAGGACACTAAGAGTTGCCATTTATATTAATTCCCACAAAATAACAGAAGCACTCTACCCTTATTCCCCACACGGCTACCTGCAAAGGTCTTTTCTTGACTACTGATTACCTTGCTTTGCAAAATTTCAGCTACTTCATGCTAGAAATACTATAGACTGTTGACCTTCTTCCAGAGGTAGAAGTGGAAAATTTGTTTTGTATTGGGTTTATGAACAGCTAAACATAACCTTGTTAGTGGTCTCTAGATAAAGAAATTTTAGACACTACCACAGTACTATTAATTGCATTTTAAACACTTTTATCACTTAAGCCATAAGCACACATATCTTATGTCATGCTGCCAGCCCAGCTATCTGGAATATTGTAAATAATTCTATGTCATTTGTGAATACTGATATGATTTATACAGAACTGTATGTTATGTACCGAGCTTCAAGAATGTAACCACAGCATACCCTGCTGGAACACTGAAGATTAACTTTCAAAACTTAAGAATAGTTGAGGTTAAGTTACTTTATAGCTGGGTCATAAACAAAAGATGTTATCTCTCAGTTTCAATGCAGAAGCAGACACAATGTCTAGAGCTAGAAGCTTTTCTATTGTCTTGAAAGAAAAGTAATTACTAGGTTTAAAATGTAAAGTGCTTTATTGTTTTACGACTTCCAAAATCTGGCAAACATGTCAGAGATGTGTATTTTTAACACAGAGATGTTACCTTCTCTTAGTTTCTGTTTTAGCCTGGGAACTGAAGTCGGGTAACAAAAATAGATGTCATCCAGGCTAACCCAGCAGTAAAATGTGACATTAATTTAAGAACTCTCTCAGAGAGAGACTGTGCATTTTGTATTTTGTCTTGGGCCTAACAAGAACATCCACTCATTATCACCATCTGCACTTGCCTTGCTCTGTGTTGATGTACTGAGTATTGTCTTGTTCTTTTATTATTAAATATATTTAAACCTATCATTGTGGCAGATATTTGTGAGACACATTTAAGCTCTTAAAAGTACTTGTGCATGCATTTGGTTACATTGTACAAGCCCCTCCTAAAAGCCTGACGCTTGGTCAAAACTACCATATGGATTATTTGTAACATTACACAGTAGGACTGGACACCCTGTGTTAAGGGCCTAGAGTAGCTGGTAAGAGTGGTCGGTGGCAGTAATAACTACCTTATAGTCTGGGCAGAAGGGGGCATAGCTAATGCTCGACCACTCAGCTGAGATCTCAGCCCTATAGCTGTGCCAGTGAAGAATCTTATTGGGAATTTGGAGAAAGAGGGAGAAACCAGCCCCAGACTGATAGTGATCTCTGTGTGCTCTTAAGGATACTTGCACTATACTATGTGTGTATTTGTCATCCTCCCAGTGTGTACGTCCCCTAGCTGTTGCCAGTGGTGAGGATTGATGCACCTTGATTACTGGGCCAGTGCTGGGGTGTCGCACCTTAACAGAAAAGAAAACAAACCATATTAATTTTGTATAATTTATATACATTACATCTTACAGGTTCGCTAATGCATTATTATGAGTTTGAAACATGGAAATACTATATCAGAAATAGCAGATTTTCGCAGAAAGTCCAGATTTTTGCCTCATATGCTGGGAGTGTTTCTCAAAGTCTGTGTTTTTTTAGACAAATTACTGAGGAATGAAGACACTAAATAAATGGGATACATTTAAGTTTTAGACTTTGTACCCTTCAAAAAAAAATCGGCAAACACACATATTTTACTGCCTAGCCTGAGACCCGACCTTACCAACTTTTGCAGGGGGGTGCTTTACATTTGTTAAGATCAGGTTTCATGCCACTCTAGCAGTTAACTGAGTTATGTTTTTCTGAATATTGGAGCATAATCAGTGCACTCCATGCATTACATATACGTTTTCTTTTGTTATTACAACTGCAGTTCATTCCAGCACTACATAAATTGCTCAATTCCTACCGTTCCTTAAACCTCACATTTCCTGAGCATGTACTTATCCCATACATTCCATTTATTTCTATGTAATTTGCTCCTTCACTTTTCAAAATGTCCCCACTTCTAATTATTTTATCCTTTTACAACACTCATACTTCAAATACAGTTGGTTTAGATTTTGATTTCCATTTTTTAGTAATTGCCTTTTTAGCAGCCAAATAAAATAAAACGTAATAAGGCAAGTAATTCATATCCTGCATCCCAACTCAAAAGAATCAATGTCCTCAGTTGCAACCATTTCTCCTCCAATATTTCTGGCAGAGTATTCTGTTGCGAATTTTTAGAATCTGCCAACTACTATTAACTGGTTTTGTGACAATTATTGACTCTTAGGATAAAATTCTAAGAACAGACAAAACAAAAACCTAGAAGCCTTTAAAGTGTACAACATTCAAAAACTACAGCAGTAGGTTAGCATGATTGTAAAATCTGGTTGCTAGTGTGTGTTTGCTGTGCATTATTTTGTGTGAAGCGGACAGATTTGTTCTGGGGACGGCAAGTGGGATGGTGCTCTGCAGGTGAGATCAGATATATGTGTATATATGTGTGTGTGTGTGTGTGTGTGTGTGTGTGTGTGTGTGTATGTATGTATATATGTGTATGTGTATATGTATGTGTGTGTGTGTGTGTGTGTGGGTATGTGTGTGTGTGTATATGTATGTGTGTGTCTGTGTTTGTGTGTGATGGCTTTTTTTAGGTAATAACGCAGGTGTTTCTGAGAATCTGCATAACTATGCAATATGATTTATAATAATTTTTATGAATACAATATTTTACTCTATTGACAATAATGAGTTTAAGTAAATGCTCATATACAAACAATTCAAGATTTTTTTGGAAGCTGTTGATAGAATTCACATGACAGAAAATAGATGCATCTTAATGCATGTAATGTCTGAATCATATTAGCCAAAGTTTTTGATTTAAATGAATGTTAGAACATAATTTTCTCTCCTCTTGATTTCTAACATTAAGATTATTTGAATGCTATTAGAATACAAGTGTTATATATTACATAGATCTATATAATAGTATGAACAGTTAAAAAAAAAAAGTTTATTTTAGTTTATATGATGCTGTTTTACCAAATGTGTAGTTTTGTCTTGATAGATAATTGAATTGAAAACTGTTAACCTCAGTTAAATATAACTAGTATTAAATTGATAAGGTGGTAGCTGAGGTACTGCTGCTTAGGGTAGGGGGTTAACTTGAGTAGTAAATACTGCTCTAAGTTGGAGTTTTCAACTCCAGGCGGGATGCAAGGTTTAATCCTTACATTATTTTCACTTGTTCATTGTTATATGTATATAGTTTTGACATCCACAATATATTTTGTACACTCATTGTCACTACAAACAAAATTGAATCCTATACAAAATCCCATAAGAGATTTAATAAATACAGCTATATTTAAAGGTACACCTAAAAGAGGAGATGTAACATTATTTATCTTGTTATTTGTTATTTCGATCATATGATTCTTGAGTTTTAACAATGCCAAATGACATCTTTAAAAGGAATTTCTTTAAACATTAATGGATTGAATAATCCGTGTAAAAGGGCAAGCCTAATAAGATACATTAATCTACACAAGGCCAATCTAGTCTTCCTGCAAGAAACCCATCTCTTGAAAAAGATATTGATAAACTAGCCACTAATAAGTATACAGTATTGGTTAGTTCAGAGCACACTCAGAAAAAAGAGTGGCTATTTTATGGAATAAAAGTATGCCCATTCCTAAAACCATTAAGTCTTATCAGGATGACAAAGGAATGTTTTGTATGGTTACAATACAAATTAATGGGAAGACTTACACTTTAATTAATGTATATTGGATACATGGAATTGGTATTAATACAGTGAAACATCATATTGAGGGATATTAATTTAGCTGGTGATTTTAATTGTATACTACATGAAAGTGATACTACCACTATAAAGAAAAGAAGAATTACATCTAATGCAAAACATTTAAATGATTTTGCTAATTCTTATCATTTGAATGATATTAATAATCAGCTAGAGTCAAAATCATTACCATACACCTTTTTTCTAACAGATACAAAACTTATTCAAAAATAGATAGGGTCTTTATTTCTAACCAGATGGTAACAGATTTAATTAATTCCAAAATCATTTCATGTCCTATATCTGATCATAACTCAATTGTTTTCAATTCATGATAAAAATACTCATAATGTTCAGATCAAAGGATACCAGCATACTTAACTCAGCTAAAAGACTATAAAGAATATATACTTTCAGAAGTACAACATTTTCTAGACATAAATAATACTCCTGAAGTCTCCATTGTCTATGTTTGGGATGCCTTAAAATCATATCTATATGGACAAAGTATCAGATGGTATAATAACAAAGGAAATCTTGGGATAAGGAATTGTTAGATATTCAAAGTAAACTAGACTCTTATAAACATAATAATAAAGAAAATATTATGGACAAGAAAGTTATTGAAGAAATAAACAAACTAATGAGAAATACAAAGAAATGTTAACTCATAAAGTTAAAATAACTTTAGAAATACAAGTTTTGTCTTATTCAATAAGTCCCAAATACTTACATAGACTTAAAAATAAAACAAAAAGATTGAATAAACAAAACCATATCAAAGAAATCTTTTCTAAGAGGAAAAAGAAGAATGTTTCTAGTATACCAGAAATACTGGATGAATTTAGAAATCACTTTCACAAGATTAACCATAACAACATTAACATGGAACCTAAAGATAAAATAAAGGGTTTATAACCACAAACATGAATAAAAGCTAAACAACAGATTAAACTATTGGACAAGAGTATTTCATATACAGAAGTTATTACACAAATAAATAAGCTTAAATCAAACAAAGCACCGGGTAATGATGGTATTATACCAGAGATATATAAAATCCTTTCTAAAACTACATATTCATTAATACATAAGGTTTTATTCTGGCCCAAACTGAGTTAATAACCCCCATCTTGGCAATATACATTTATTTCACCAATTTTAAAACCTAATAAAGATCCAACTAGATGTTCTTCATATCCATCTCATTACTTAATGTTGATTATAAAATGTTTATGAGTATTTTGCTGATAGATTGAAGACAATTATCCCGGCATTATAGACATAGATCAGACGGGCTTCATTGTAAATAGAAATACTTTTGATAATATAAGAAGAACTTTAACATTAATTGATTTTGCAAATAGGAAAAAGAAAGATTTAACACTTATTAGTCTTGATATAGGTTCAGCATTTGATTCAGTAAGTTGGGACTATCTGTTTACCTTACTGAAATGCACAAATTTCTCTGATGCATTTGTAAATTTAATTGAGCATTTATACAAAGGAGCTGGCTTATATTAAGGTAGGAACATATGTTTCACAAAAATACCCATTCTTAAAGGTACAAAGCAAGGATGTCCACTTTCTCCACTATTATTCACTTTAGTAATGGAGCCTTGGGCTAATTTGATTAGAAACAGTACTGACATAGAGGGTTTTGAAATAGAAGAAAATACAACATCAAAAATTCAACTTTTTGCAGATGATGTTCTAATTACATCAGCAGGATCTAATTCTTCTATGCAGTCTTTATTTGATAAAATGATGAATTTTAAAAGTATTTCTGGTTTAATATTCAATGAAGAAAAAACTAAAATACTACCTATATATACACGAAAAAATACTCTCATTGTTTTACTAAATATGTACCCAACTCAGGTCAGATAACTTATTTAGGTATAATACTATCTAAAGATATTAAATCTATTATATATAATAACTATAATACCTGTTTTCTTAATATACAAAATCTTTTTAATACCTGGAATAATATGTTTTTTACTATGGAGGAGACTTACAATTATTAAAATGATAATATTCCCCAAGATTTTATACTTAATACAATCAATAATACTTTCACCTACAAAAATAACTATCAAGAAACTGAATACACTAATAGACTTACAATTATTAAAATGATAATATTCCCCAAGATTTTATACTTAATACAATCAATAATACTTTCACCTACAAAAATAACTATCAAGAAACTGAATACACTAATGTTAAATTTCTTATGGGCACCTAATAGACCTAGGATTGCATTAAAGAAACATACTAATAGCTGGTCTCAAGGGGGTATTTCTTTTCCAGACTTTAATTTATATATTATCTCTTCTATTATAAAAGTTATTACTTTATTAATAGATCGGTCATATGAATGGAAAGATTATTGGGAGCTAATTAGTATGCACTTCATGAAAATCTCCTTAACACATAAAAATATGATTATAAATAACTCCATGTTGTGGTTGCTAAAGGAATTTTGTACTTCACCTATTACACCTAAACATATGGTCTGTTACCCATTAAATATTATTATTAGTTATCGTAACTTTATATTCATGCACCCTAAGTATAGGGAATGGAATTTTATTGTATTCCCTATAATTTATACTCAGGGTATGCTTATGTCATCTACTTCTGAAGGAGCTCATTTAGCTATAGATAATAATCTAAAGTACTGGTATCAGCTGATATCTGATAATAAAGTTAAAAATCTAGATTTCTTAAAACAAGAATTTGATCTAAGAGAAACTTGCTGGTTAGAGGTTCAGATCTTTAGACAACATCTCATTGATAGAATAGATCTAATGTCTATAACAGTTAAAGAATCTATTCCAAAACTGATTGATTACTTGATAATAAATTTACAGCATAAAGTTTCTGATAAAGGTAAACTTTCATATATACATAAAATTATCAGACAAGAAACTTTTACAATGTAGATTCATACTGGAATTATTTCACCTCTATTAATGGGGACCCACCAACTCAACAAGATAAACAATATATATTGAATCTGCTTATAGAACTACATCTTCCATTGTCTGGAGACTTTATACATGGAAATTTTACATAGATCTTTTTATACACCTTTGATGATGAATAAAATTAATAATAAAGATAATCTATGTAAGAGATGTAATGTAGAAATTAATGCTGACTGGGCTCATATGTTTTATGACTGTATGAAGTTGAAAGAATACTGGAAGTCAATTAATGAATTTTTGCAGGCTCTTTTACAGATAATTTCATTATTTCTAAGTCTCTTATATTATTCAACACACCTGTACCTCAATGTGTTAAAAGATTAAGCTTCCCTTGCTATGGTCTATCCTAGCAGTGGCTAGGAAAATAATAACTAGAAATTGGTTTCAGATACACCTCCTTCGTTCAATGAATTTAAAAATGTTATGAATATAATGTGTCATATGGAAATAAGCACAATTAGAATGAGAACAACTAAAAAGATAATTTCAATAGCACAGTATTTTAGTTTAATTAATTGATCTGATTGTAGTGGATGTCTTTGTAAATACTTTAGTTGTTTTGTTGAATATTATAATAATACCTATTTTTAATTATTTGTATAAAATTGTTATGATATTTCTCTTATATGTTAAAACAATAAACTTGTTTTGAAAAAAAAAAAAAAAAAAAAAAAAACTACATACACTGATCATGTAAGCACCTTAATTCCCAGAAGGTCCAACTTTCATTTCAAAGTTTATTCTATAAGGCTCTACAGCCTGTGTCTTGATGTGTATCTGTTCTGTATAAAGTCATAAGCCACTGCAAATGGTCCCAGTTTCTATGCTACCCCCTCTACTGATGCTCTTAATATGTCTAAAGGGCTCTTTAGCACTTTACGCATACCCATGTTACCATTAAAAGCCTACTTATCTATGATTTGTTACAGTAATGATACATGCCCTGCTGTGTACGTAGTACATTACAGGCCTGGCATGAAAAAAGGAGAAGAAAACCTTTTCTCAGAATTCCAGAAATGGTTCTCCCCCCTTATGGATTAATTGGTTTCCAAGGCAGAATTCAGAGTCTGAGACGACAGGTTCACAGATCCCTTGCCACTGAGGTGCTGATAGTATGACTTGAAGGTAGAAAACTCACTAAGGGGAGATGTCAAGTGTCACCATGCCCCTTCCAACAGCACTGGTAACCATGGAGTTTAAACAGATTTTAGAGTTGTGATTTGCTTTGTCTCTTCCACTGTAAGTTAGGGAGATTTCTTTTTCAATCTGGACAACTTCAATGTCAGCAGGTATCTTGCCAATGGTGTGGGCCATGTCAGATTTATCTTTAGAGAATCAGTGGACAACGAAGAGTTAATTAACTGCATTTCAGCCACATGCCTACTGTCTGCCTGAAGGCAGGTGGCTGCGCTGACAGACGCTTAGTAGGAAGATCTGATGTTCAGTCAGACAGACCCTGTGCACCATCACACACCCTGGCAGCACCTTAAACTTGCCAAGGTGGAACTAAACCCTCACATTCGAATAATCTCAGTTGGCAGCACATTTATCTCTGGGGTTGGCAGACAAAGTGAATCAGATGTTATAAGGACAATATCATATCCTGATGCATACAACTGCCCTTTTTTAGCAGGCATGTTTATGCTTCTGAAGAAAGTTTTATTTTTAGCCTGAGTACATCTTCCCCAAGAATTTTCTTCAGTAATTCTCATGTGAAGCTTATACACAGATGTAAATGCAACTTGCAGCCTCTAACAATAACCTTGTTCCAGCCATCAGCCACTTTTGCAAAGAAACAGTCCCATAAACCTACCAAAATTATCCATTCTAAACTAGTCTCACACACCAGTGACCCTGTACACCTCTATTTCAGGAAAACATAGCTTTCCAGTGTCTTACTTTTAAAATCTCTTACTTATCATTAAAACTGTTTTGATTTCTTCTTTTGGCACCAATAATTATACTTTCAGTGCATTATAACAAAATGCTACCATGCTGACATGCCACTCCAGTCTTCAGATAAGACAAAGCATGGAAGCCTGTATGTCAACATAGTAGAAGAGAAAATAAAACATAACATGACAACAGTGGAAAGGGACTGTCTTAGGAGCTACAGTCAAAACTTTAGCCTCTTCAATAAAGCAGGAAAATGCAATGTGTACTCAAGCTACAACTTAAAATAAGCAGTCACTGAAAACTAACTACTCTCCTAGTCAGAAAAGGTAAACTGATTAAATAAATCATTCACAAAGTCAGATAAGAGACCAAACTGTCATAATATCTGAAACTTTAACATGTAGTTTGAGCAAAAATTCTGCAAGGACTTGAACGCTAGGGATGACCAGAACACACCAGTACTGCACTGACAAGAGCAGGTTAGTTACAGGTTCCTGCAGAGATAGTGAAGAGATATGTTTACTCAACAAGACACTTGTGTTTGGACTATAAACAAAGCAAAAGAAGCCAAGTTTCTTGTAAATGCATCCACTTCATTTTCTGGTTTATGTCAATAAGACACAATGTCAGGTTTTTGAGCCTATGAGTCTCAATTGTGTAGTGGGCCCAAACCCTGAAAAGATGGGATTATGCTGTGACAGAGCAAAGCCATTGCCAGTTGCTGAAAATGTTTTTTTTTTTCAAGTGAGAAAATAATTCTCTTGAGTTGCTACCTATACTGTCACAATTTTTCCAGTCTGAAATTTACTAAAGGTAATTCTACTTCTTCCATCAAATAAAAAGCATTGCTTTGCAAGACTAGTTTACTATATGCAGTTAGGAAAGCAAGATTAAACCAGCAGCTTTAAAACTTTTCAGCATCTGTTTCATACAGTCTGTAAATTGTAAGCTGTGGATAACTTGCAATCTACTATGAGAAGCCAACAGTGTGACATAGAGTAAGCCACAAAAATAAATCCCTGGTGACAAGAGAGGCATTCAATAGGTTTATGCCAATGTTTTAACTTCTGTTTTGTTTCCTCTCAAAGCCTGGGTATCAAGTATCCACTGACCACCCCCCCAACCACTTCATTCACATGTCCAGCCTTACGTACTATGGGTGAGAATAGGAAGCTGCACAACTGTCACTTGCAGCTGGTTTGGCTTTTACAGCCTACCCCTTTCTCCTCTGGATGCAAAAACTCCTACTGTCAGTACATGCAATGTCAGAAGCTCAGTGCAATGAATGTTACCATACATGCCTTCAGCTGGAGTGCATCTTTATTACCCGCCAGATATTAGAGCTCGCCTACCAGCCTACTGCTTTCTGCTTAAATTGCCTCTCATCTTCTGCTAGGTGTGCTTGAACAAACCCCAACAACCTAACCATCTTTTCCCAAATGATGTGCAAGATGATAATGCTGCAAACTCTCATCACCACGTCATTTCCTGCAGTATCTAGGTTTAGAAGTTAAACTTGGGTTGCCAGACCTGCAATCACGACTCCAGCCCTCTGTGGTATTAAACCAACATTACAGTAGCACACTGCAGTATAATCTCTCTCAATACAAGCAAATAAAGGTGCTTAGAAAAGTATTGTGTCTGCCAAGACTAATTGCTGTAACTAGATCCCACATGGATGCCCCCCCCCCCGTATTCCTGTCCTATATCTTCCTTCGTGTCTCAAGCAACTCTGAATCCCTCATATGATTTACACTGTAAAACAGCCTCTGACAATACATTCCAGGACCAAAGCAGCATCTTTGTGAGGGAAAAGTTATACAAGTTACAAGGAAACAGCTTTTTTTCAGCTGCCACCAGTGTCCCTTCACCATATTTACCATTTCTCTTCCATTCCACCCCAACCAGTACCCAAATAATGTAATGTGCATCCATACACCAAATGTGCAAACTTCCTACAAGTTTAAGTAGAACTGTACTCCCTAAAATGTTGACCCAGCTAGTAGTTATGCGGAAAAAAAAACTCATTAGAATATGTAGCAAAATGAAAGACCCACAAATCCTTGTCAACATCAAAATGTTATCCAAGTCACTGAAACATACCATCAGGAAAACTATGGCTTCCCATGAACTTAGGCTAGCACCAGAAGTTAAGGATAATTACAAATCCTTCTTTACTTTTGTCAGGAAGTTACGAAATAACACCCAACTCTGTGCTGAACTTATTCAAAATAGCACTACCTACTCTAATCCAGTCGATATTGCAAATATACTAGCAAATAAATTCAGTGTGCAAATGACGCCTATACTTAAGGATATCAAACCCCTATCATTACAAAAGAACATATGTTAAAAGTACTTTTGAAAGCAACAAAATACAGCTCCAATGAGACTTGATAACATACCAGGATGGCTGCTGAATGGCACTAAACATGCATTGACTGACCTGCTCTGACAACTAGCCAGCCAGAGTTTATCCAATGACTTTTTCAGTGAGGTTTAGTACACAGTAGTTGTGATGCCTCTACACAAAGGCGGCTCCACCACTAACCTCCCAGGAATTAAGAGATATCAGCCTGATGAGCTTCAAGACCATGCAACAGGTCATAACAGACCTAATAAACTATGACATAAAAAAAAAAAAACCCTTGTAAGACTTAACCCCCAGGCAGTATGACTTTAAGGGTAGATCCTACCTAATGAATCCAGTCAATTTTTGGAAAGGGCAACTAACACAAGCTATGGACAGTGTCCATACAGCGCACTTTGACCACACTAAAGCATCAGATACTTATACCACATGCCAACATTATCATCAAACCAAATGTGCTCCAAATTGAGCCCTATGTGGTTGCATGGATTGCCAACTGGTTGAGTGACAGAAGAGACATTGCCAAAGTGGCAGTCATGGTCTCAGAGAACATGAAAGTAACCACACTGGGGTACCACAGGGTTCAGTGCTGGGACCTCAGCTATTCAGCATATACTTTAATCTCCAAATCAAAAAAAAAAACAAATAACAGGAATTCTGGTTAACAAAGTCTGCCGATGACTGTAAACTGGGTGTGGTACTTAAATCCCCTTCCAACACGCACAAACTATAAAGTTTACTTATACATGTTAACAGTTGGTGCACTGAAAAAAGGTTAAAACTAAATACTGAAAATGCAATACATTATTACAATTGGCAGACAATCCCTTCAACCACCTTACAGTACAGAAAACACCCTACTTCAAAATTAAAATATTATGACAAATCTTGGGAAGATGAGCAGATAACTCCCTCTCCTTCGATCATTTTGCAACAATGTTCAGGAAATCCTAACTGGCACAGTTGATTGCAAAGGGCATTTACCTTGGATCCGAAAACGTCCTTACCCTACTATATGCAGCACTTATCAAGCCCATTATAGAATACAATGCCCCCTTTGGAATATAAACTTATCAAGCAGTTAACAGAAACCTCACAAATGAAAAACATGAAACCAAACTACTGAAAAGTAGGTGAGGATGAACGCAATAAGAGCCAGCAAACTGACAATAAAATAAAAGAAACTTGCATTTATTAGTAAGCGCTTTCGGTGTGGATCAGTGCCTCACCTTCATCAGACTGAAACAAAATGAAAATCAATTAACATTCTTTATATAGAAAAAATCTAACAATCAATTAATTAAAACCTAAATTAGTGAACCCAGTTAATTCTTAAAAGGGAAAGCCTTTGTGCACATTCTTCAAGTAATATACTGGTATACAAGTTAATGGGCCTAAAGGACTTGAACTGTCAACAGAGGCTGCAGGCCTTGTTCCTGTATTCAGCATCTTACAGACTCCTCAAAGGCGAGCACTGCCTTGCCTTTTGGGTCATTAGGGATCCAGAAGTCCAAGTCCTCTTATTTACTCCACAAATCAAACAGTCCAGTGAACACTAGAACCAGAGATCTGAACCTGCTTCAGCACATAAGCAAATCACAATGGAGAAACAGATTTACCACCTTGGCTTGAGATAATTATCACCGTTGAAGTGACACCCCAACCCCATATGTAAAAATGGGAAAAAGGGGTTGAGAGTGTGTGTATGGATGGATGGATGGACTACCCTTCTCTAGAACAAACTTCCTCTCCAGATATATTAATGTGACATACTACCTTCTTTTAAGAAGAAGCAAGACATTTAGATGGGTGTTCATAAATTCACCCCCGGTATGACTGGCCTATTCCTCCATGAAAAAGGTGGCAAGGTGTAATGGGTGGGTACTGGCAATGTGTAAATGGCCTAATAGTCCAGTTGCCATGTAAATACTATGATTCAGCACTCAAAAACAGCTGAAATATCTTTATTTGATACTGACAAGAAGTTAAAACAGAGTAGTGTTGCATTACAAGCTTCCTCACTCTGTATCTTTATTACTCATGCTGATTAAATACCCACATCCACAATACATAACAGCAATTTTATGGAGTACTGCACAAATACCAAGTATAAGAAAAATGATGTATCAAATTATATACAAAGACGTATGAGGGAAAAATATATTGATCCAAAATTCCCTCTAGCCAAATCATATCAGTAGTATGGACAGGACATAGTAGTAAATGTTTATAAGCATTGCATGGCTTGATAGCTATCATTAAGACTCAGTTTAAATAAAGCCACTATATTAATAATTCATCTTTTCTCTTTACTTTGAGGCCTAGGAAAATATTTGGGCCCACTTGTATGATCCTTTCAGTTGCAATAAAACATATCTGACATTCTGATGATGTTGGCTGTGTTTGTCTAAAGTATTAGTAGTACATTTACATCCAGTACTGCTCGGGTTCTGTGTCTTTGAGAATGCAAGATATTTTTCCTGTATAAAAATCACAGCAACACAAGTATACTGAATAAAACCCCTCCCCCCCAGGTATACTGAACTAAGTAAGTATCACATTATGGTAAGCTTCATTTGCTATAACCTTTCCTACACAACAATTGATATTTACTTACAAACTTGTACAGTTTATTTTGTATGTATAATGAATTTTTGAACTTTTTTACTTGCTTAACTTGTATTGAGAATACTTTTCTTCCTGTTAAACTTGTACTGTTTGTATGTTACTTGTATCACTTGTGACTTGGAGCTTTTTCCCAGGTCCTCCGCTGAAAAAGGGCACAAGCTCAGTCGGACTAACCCAGTCAACAAATGTCAAATAAATAATTGTTTAATTTCAACACTGTAGAACATATTTGCAGTAGAAAAATATGGACTTAAACATATATTTCTAACATACACAATTATCACGTGCCAGCCATGCTGACCCTAAGATTGTTATGGGGGTTCCATAGCCAGACATTTTCATTTATAGTAGTTGAAGTACGGTGTCAAATTCTGCCCTTAGCAATAACTAAATTTATAATTATCAGTCTACTAGAACTAAAAAAAAATTCTGCTTGGAAGCATTGATAAGTGCTTGGTAATAACTTGCTTAATTTTTAAAAGTCTTACTTTCATATGCATTAATATAGCAATAACCCACGCCTGGGTGTGGGTAATGCTGGATTTACCCACGGTTGGCGTGGTTTGGTCCCGAGGCAAGCCCGAGGACCAAACAAAGCCAACCGTGGTAAATACAGCATTACCACCCAGAAGTGGTTATTGCTATTATACCATGACATTATTTAAGAAAAGAAACTATTACTTTTCTTAAATAATGGCATAGTATAATGCCTGTTTACTGCCCTTCCGCAGATGTCTGGCATCCGCGGCAGTACATCAGAGCTGTGGGCAAAAGCAACGGAGAAAGCAAGATCTCCGTTGCTTTTTTTTTACTGTTTCGCTATGTTAAATGGGTTTAACATAGCAAGACAGCTTTAAAATAAGCAACGGAGATGTCCGTTGCTTATTTTACAACTGTCTCGCTATGTTAAACCCATTTAACATAGCGAAACAGTAAAAAAAGCAATGGAGATCTTGCTTTCTCCGTTGCTTTTTTTAAAACCTGTCTCGCTATGTTAAATGGGTTTAGCATAGCGAGACAGTTTTAAAATAAGCAACGGAGATCTCCGTTGCTTATTTTAAAGCTGTCTCGCTATGTTAAACCCATTTAACATAGCGAGACAGTGTTTTAAAAGTAGAGTTATACTAATGGAAAAAAGTCCGGGCGACCGGACCTTTTTCCATTAGTATAACTCGATTTACAATGTGCACGCTGGCCAATTAGCGTACACGTTTTGGGGGGGTCATGGTATAATAAAGCTTTAACCATTTAATGTGTGTTCAAACACATGCTCCTGTCTTCTCCTCGCAAAGAAAGAAGAACCAACTGTAGCCAAGCCCTTCCTCTCACTCCCCCCATATCAGATCTAGTCAAACTTAAGTCACTTGGTCATAGTCAGAGCACTACCTTCTACATCAATGGAGCTGGCAGGACTACCCCCCCCCCACACACATACCAGATATCTTCAGTGGTCACTACCACTTAACATGAACACTCTCTTTTCCCTACCTGCTCTTCTTTTCTCTCAGTCAGATGACCTATACTGGCCCTCTGTCCAACCAGTCTACTTATAAGGAAGGAGTAAATCAAATTTCTCATCCGACTATGCTTCTACACTGGACTCAATTACCCTTCATGTATTCATTCCATCTTTTCTTCACTTTTTTTTCTGTTCCTACATACATACGCAATGGCAGCGGTCAAGAAGAACAGAATAAGAGTTTTTAACTGCTGGATTTGGGCATCAACAAAGATACAAAGGCTTGGTATAGTGGGCAAGGCATGGAGGGAAAAATACACACACACACACACACATATATATATATATATATATATATATATATATATATATATATATATATATCTGTGCATGATTGTATATATAGCCGTGCGCACAGAGTTAGGCATACAGAGATGCAGACACATGGACAAATGTGGACTGGCCCAGACAGACACAGAGATACACAGATGCGCGCAATTACACACACACACACATGTGCGTGCACATGCACACACAGACAGGCACACAAAAGAGCATGAGTGAAGGCACTCACAGATACTCACAAAGACAAAGACACATGCGTACACAAAGACACACATGCACATGCACGCAGGAGCGCACACACATATAAACACATACATGCAGGAGCGCATGCATATGCAGGAGGCACAGGCATGCGCGCGCACACACAGATGCATGCACACGCAAGCGTGCACACCTGCCCATGCACAGACAGGCATGGCTCATGCACACACATGCACATGCAGGTGCACGCATACACAAACGCTCGCACATGCACGCACACATGCAGGCCCTCACACAGACAATAACATGTGCACACACACAGGCACAGACAGACAGACACACACACACACACACACACACACACACACACACACACAGGCATGCGCACACAATGACAGGCACATGCGCACAAACACACAAACACAGGCACGCATGCACACACACTCAAGTGAGTGGACACCCATACAAACAGGCACGTGGACACACAGGCACACCCCCCTCATGCACACACACACACGTGCATGCATGAGCACACACACACAGGCGCTTTCACACACACACATAAAAAGGCACGTGCACAGGTGCTTGCACACAAAGGAGCACGCACACACAGAAGCACGCATACACAGGCGATCGCGCGCATACGCACACAGTCGCATGCACATTTGCACAGGCGTGCGCACACACTCATACACACAGGCGCATGCACACACGCATACATACAGGTGCGCGCACACACACGCGCACACAGGCGCATGCACACAGGTGCACGCACACATGTACACAGGTGCATGCACACATACAAACAGAGGTGCATGCAGACACACACACACAGGCACGTGCAGACATACACACACACACACACACAGGTGCGTGTGCGCACGCACACACACACTTGCGCGTACACACAGGCACACTCACATACACAGGCGCACGCGCACATACAGGCGCACACACAAACAGGTGCGCATGCAGGTGCACACACACAGGCACATGCACAAGGGTTGGGAGGGTGGCCTAATGGTTAAGGTGTTTGCCTCACAAGCACAAGGTGCAGGGTTTGAGTCTCACAAAAGATTATTGGCTAGGCTTAAAATGGCTCACAAGGGCAGTTAGCTTAGTACTAATCTATGAACCTATGAACACATGAGAGTGTACACGCACAAAGGCTTGTGCACACAGGCGTGTCCCCCACCCACACACAGGCGCGCTCTCACATGCAGAGACACACCGGTGCATGCACACACACAGGCACACTCCCACACACACACAGGCGCGCTCCCAACACACAAAGGCATGCTCACACACACACACACACACACACACACACACACACACACACACACACACACCGGTGCGCGCCAACACTCACACACACACACACACACACACACACACACACACACACACACACACACACAGGCGCACGCACCAACAATGGTGCACACACACATATACAGGTGCGTGCACATACACACACACACTGGCGTGCACCCCAACACACAGGTGTGCTCCCACACACACAGAGGTGCACGCCCACACACACACACTCCCACACACAGGCACGCTCCAACACATACAGGCGTGTGGACACACACACACACACACACACACACACACAGGCAATGCGTGCATGCGTGCACGCGCGCACACACAGGTGCGTGCGCAAACACACAGGCGCGCATGTACATACACACACACACACACACAGGTGCACATGCACACACAAGGGTGCACGCACGTACACACAGGCGAGTGTGCAAACAGACACAAACAGGCGCAGGTGTGCGTACACACACACAGGTGCATGTGCACACAGGTGCGCAGGCGTGAGCACAAACAGGCGTGAGTGAAAACACACACACACACACACACACATACACAAACACACAGGCGTGCACACACAGGCGCTCGCACCCACAGATACACACATACAGGAACATGTGCCAACACACAAACACGCAAAGGCATGCGCGCACACGCACAAACAGGCATGAGCAAGCACACACACAAACATGCAGGCATGCAGACACACAGGCGCTCACACCCACAGATAAACAAACACACAGGCGCGTACATGGACACACACACACAGGTGCGAGCGCAAACACACACACACAAAGACGCGCATGTACACACAGGCACACACGTACACACACAGGCACGTACACACACACACACACACACACACACACACACACACACACACACACACACACACAGGTGCACACGAACACAGGCACACGTACATGTACACACACAGGTGTGAGCACAAACACACACAGCCGAGCGCGCACACACAAACAGGTGCATGCATACACACACAGGTGCGCGTGCACACATATAGGTGCAGGTGCGCACGCACACACATACAGGCACGCAGGCGCATGTGCACACACACGCAGGCACATGCTCAGACACACAGGCAAACGTGCACACATACACACATGCACGTGCCCACACACACACATACACACACAAGCATGTGCACCCACACACAAAGCGTGCACACCCCTACACACACACACACACACGCCCACCCATGCACACACACACACACAGGCCAGTGCATGCAGACACACACAAGCCCGCATACACAGATGTCCACACATGCACATAATGCACGCATACATGTGCACAAAGATGTGTGCACAGCCGCACACACACAGATGCTCATGCACACAGAAACAGACGCATGCACATAGACAGGCAAGCACACACACATGCACAGGCATGGTGCAGCCACATGCACAGGCATGGTGCAGACACATGCACAGGTGTGCACACATGCACAGGGACGCACTAACACAGACACACACAAACAGGTGCATGCGCACACACACACAGAGCACACAGGCGCGCATGTAAACAAAGGCGCACACACAGACATACACGTGCAGGCATGCATGCAACCATAAACACAGGCACGTGAACGTATCCACATACACACAGGCATGCCCCCCCACACACACAGGTGCATGCACTCACACACACAGGCATGTGTGCATGTCCACAAACAGACAGGCAGGTATACACACACACACACACACACACACACACACACACACACAGGCCCACCGGCAAGTGCGCATACACACTGGCGCATGTGCATACACACACACATACAGAGGTGCGCGCAGACACAAGCGCACACTTACACACACACACACAGGTCAGGTGCGCACGTAGACACACACACAGGTGCGCACTTCACACACACACAGGTGCGCACTTACAGACACACACACACACACAGGTGAGCACGTACACACACACACACAGGTGAGCATGTACACACACACACACAGGTGAGCATGTACACACACACACAGGTGCGCACGTACACACACAGGTGCGCACGTACACACACACACACACACAGGTGCACACATACACACACAGAGGCATGTGCACCCACACACACACAGAGGCGCGTGCGCACCCACACACAGAGGCGCGTGCGCCCACACACACACACAGAGGCACGTGCGCCCACACACACA